>NC_141691.1:978690702-978755249 GCF_964263255.1 Lissotriton vulgaris
ATCCCAAGGTACGCCGGAATATTAGTCTACCACCTGATGCCTGCCCTTATGTTATAGTTCCAACAGGTGTCCCCGACCTGCCCCCGCAACATCAGAACTATTTTGGGCTCTAAAAAACAAAGTCTGCCACTGGTTAGATAGAAACTACCCACTTCCACCTAATATCCATAGTAATCTGCTTATGGTGGAGAGAGTACCGTGGGTTGGTGAGAATAAAAAAAAACATCCAGGGCGCGTGTGGTTGTGACATTTGAGGACTCACGTTCGGTGGAGCATATTTGTGCTGGGCCCCCTTGTAACAACAACTCTTCAATTTTAGCTAAACCCCTTTCTATTTTTATATGGTTGCAGATCATCGCAGTAATAGGTGGAGCTGGTTGAGAGCCTCTAAGTATATGAAAGGGGGAATGAGAGGGAAGCCTCTGTTGGATCATAACATAAACCAGCGGGATGGGGGTGTTGATGGAGGATGGAACACAGTACAAAGAAGAGCTGGTAGGCCCCCTTCTGGTGCTAATCAGTTTAATGGGGTATGGTTTGGTCAACAGCACAATCCTCTTCCAATACCCTGTTTCAATCGATATAGTGGTCTGGAAGCAGTTGATTGACATCCAACCCACTCATCTGGTGATGATGATATGAGGGAGGTGGTAACTTCTCCATTGGTTGTACTTGGAAGTGGTAGGGGGGTCAAGCGAACATGGAAACTATTTGCTCTAGTTTGGGTGAATCTGAACATAGCCTTACAGTCACAACTAAGGCACCATCTGTACCCCTCACCCCGATTAATATCCTTTCATGGAACATAGCAGGGCTTAGGAGAAACCTTGTTAACCCGGAATGAAGCGACTTTATTGATTCCTTTCAAATTTGTATGTTTCAGGAAACTTGGTCCTTGTTCCCGCAATACAAAAACGGGTATTCTACCTATTTTGTCCCAGCAGTTTCTTCAGGGAAAGGACGCCCCTCCGGTGGTTTGCTCATCTGGGTGAAGGTTAATCTAAACTGCACTGTTACTACACATAAAGTTCATTCTAATGATATTTTGCACATTTCCCTGAAAAGTCCACATGGGGGTATTGTACATCTTTTTTGTGTTTATGCAAGAGGGGTTCAGGGTAGTTTAACCTCGCCAATAATTGAGCTGCTGGATGCTAAGCTTTCAGAACTGCCGCCCAGGTCCCAAATTTTGGTGGGGGGTGATTTTAACTGTACATTTGAACCTTTGGATGATGAGGATGTACTGGGTTTGAGTTCTGAGGATTGGAGACAGACAATTCCCCCTTTAGCATTGGCTCCTATTAAGAAATGGTCTGCCAGAGCAATCCAGTTGAATGCCCTCACCCTGGAACACAACTTACGGGCTCTAAACGGGCGGACTATTTCCGATCGTGACGGGGCAATGATCTACAATAGGCTAGGCTGCCCATCACAAATCGATTACATTCTTTTAGATGTACAATCTTGGAAGACATGGAGGTTAGACAGACGTCAGACAGTGATCACAACCCATTATGTATGAAAATCAACTAGGCTTATGGAATTTGTAAGAGTGGGGGGGCCAGAGCTGATCACCAAGGAGGTCTTCCCCTCCAACTGTAACCGGAAACTAAGATGGGATGTGGTAAAATGTGAAGAGGGGAAAATTAACAGCATTAGGGAGCTAGTTACAGCAGAAACCTACAGCCTCTCAGCGGTGGAATTGGCAGATCCCCACTTTTTAGGGCCTAACTTGCGAGCCCAGTTCAAAAACATAACTGTTAAAATAGGAAAGTATTTACTTAAAAACCCCCACGGGACCACTCGAGTGGATCTCAGACCCCCGAAGGCTAATCCATGGTACACAGTGAACTGTAGAGAAAAGAGGAAGGCTATTGCATTGGCCATAAAATCGAAAGACCCTATAGTAGTGAGATTAGCTAGAAAGGAGTACTGCAGCACCATAACCTTAGCCAAGAAAATTGGGAGGAGGAGCATTGGCAACAGCTTAAGGTTGCTGCCTGTGGAAAGAACTCAACTGTTTTTTGGAAATTAATCAATGTCTTAGATCGCAGGGGAGTTGACCCTATTTTAAACCACATTAAGGAACAGCAATGGTATGCCCATTTTTTAAAACTGTATTGTGAGGATGGTGCCCAAGCTCCCTCAATACCACCATCCGTGGGTAATCAGAGCAACCCTAGATCGGACATGGGCAGTAAGGCGGATTCATTCACCCCGCGAGAAGTTAGAGATGCCATCTTAAAAATTCTTCCAGGTAAGGCAGCCGGCCTGCCTGGGGACCTACTATTACACGACCCCAAAATTTGGGATGATTATGTAGCATGCTTAATGAACCTAATCCAGCAAGGCCACCCCGTCCCGGAATCATGGAAAGGGGCGGATGTGATCACGATACACAAAAAAGGTGATAGAGAGGACCCTGCCAACTACAGACCAATTAGTTTAATTGACACCATTCAAAAGGTAGTTGGCAGGGTCATTATAAATCGAGTAGAGACTTGGCTTATGGACGATGGTATTCTAACCCACTTCCAGGCCGGGTTTAGGCGGAATGTTGGGGCAGTGGATCAGGTCTTCTGGTTTTGTGCAGTCTATTGGAAGTCAGTATTAATTACCAAGGGCAGCCTTTACTTGGCTTTCATAGACCTGAAAACTGCATTTGATGTTATTCCATGCGCCAAATTATGGGAGGTTTTACTGGCCTTGGGGTTTCCTAGTTATTTGCTGCAATTTGTTATCAAGCTCCATGAGAATAACTATGCAAGGATACGGTGGGGGAGTCACGGCCAATTGACAGGGAGGGTACCAGTTAACAGAGGGGTGTGGCAGGGATGTGTGATGGCCCGACACTGTTCTCCCTCTTTATAAATGGGGTGGTGGACCATTTGAGGGAGGACCCTGCGGATGCCCCTGTCCTTGCCGGGGAGAAAACCCCCACACTCCTCTTTGCGGACGATACCCTCTTGATGTCCAAGACCCCCAAGGGTCTTCAAAAACTGCTTGACCGTTTTTCCCTCTTCTGTAAAGATCGTGGGCTAACAGTAAATACCTCAAAAACAAAGTTAATGGTTTTATCCACAAACAGAAAGGTTAGGAAGGCTCATCTCACAATGTATGGGTCCCCTTTAGAGGTTGTGAGTGAATTTGACTACCTTGGGGTAAGGTTGTACAACAATATGAGCTGGGATTCCCATATATCAAAGATGGTATTAAATCTCAAAAGGGTCTCTGGAGCTATATTAAAGAACTAGCGCCTTTCCATTAGCAGACCGGTGGCCACTGCGTTGGCATTCTACGAAGAGAAGGCTTTAGCTTCGGCAGTCTACGGCTCCGAACTATGGGGTGCCAAAAACACCAAGGCCCTGGCTACTGCGGAGAACAAGTTCATTAGGGACTTAGTCTCACTCCCAGTTTCAACCCCTTTGATACCACTATTTTTTGATATGGGTAAAAAACCAATCACAGATAAAGTCCAACTAAGGCCGCTGTTATACTGGGTGCGCCTTAGAAGGACACAAGAACTAGCACAATACGCTCGAGTGTTGGACGAGTTAATTTCCCTAAATGTCACAAACAAAATAAAGTGGCTAAACAACCTCAAAAAGCTGGCAATATCCATAGGTTTGGGAGAGTCCTGGGTCTCACAATGCCCCCCGCCAAACAAGTTGTCAAAAAACTTTATTGGGATTGGGTTGAGGCGAAGGTTAACTCTAACTCAAACCAGGGAACCCTGACGTCCAACTTTTTGGATCATAAACCTTCAAGGAAGTTAGAACCTGTCCTGGATTTTATCCAATTACCCAGAGATAGAACTTTGTTTTTGAAATTACGATATGGTACCCTGCCCCTTAAAAAAATCATCGAAGGGTGGAAGACCAAGGGAGGGCATGACTTAAACTGCCCTGGCTGCCCATGTCCAGAGGAAACCCTCGGCCACTTTTTGTTTGCATGTACAGTCTATAAGCTTGTTAGAGCTAAATGGTTGAAACCAGTATGCAGGGAATTGGGAGTGAAGGATCACAGATCAGCCCTGCATATTATTTCAACCAACACTGTCTCCATGTTTATTATCTGTGGGGTCGTCAAATATCTAGCGGGTGCCTGGCTAATTCGCTCAAGGTTGTTGGGCAATGTATAACTCTCTTTTTAGAAAGAATGTATTGTTTTTAACTTTGTTTTTACCCTTGCTGTTCTGGATGGAATTGTAGTACTATTGGATGGATTGTTTTACGTTTTCTTTTTTTTTTAAATGTTTGTACTTTCATGATATATATCTATCGAATAAAGTATTACAACCATTGCCAGTGTATTAAGAATCATGCACTTTGCATCTTTGTGTGTGCTCCCTGCAGCCGTATGAATGAATGGGCCTTTAGTTTCTCCCCCTCTGCCCTAACCAGTCTAATTCGGGTAAAAAGTATGCAGAAAAGCTTTAACAGACTAAAAAGCAAATCAACTCGCTATGCGCAAATGACAATCGTCTAAATTTAGAGAGATTTCAATCAAGTAAACAATAATTTTTTATTCTCATTGATTGCCACCAAGCCAATGTACATATTGCCCAGACCGTTAAACGCTGCAGAAAGCATCAATGTGCATTTGCTATTGGTAACACGTTTACAGAAGTTAACTCGCAAGCCCCTAAAATTATCTTGAATGCTAGATTATGACAGCCCATGAAAATTGATTACTCTTATACACAGTCTGGGTAGTGTCCAGCCACAGTGTTTTTGCCACCAGGCCCACAGTTTGTGCACAGCCCTGGTTCAGTTTCTGTGTACAACCCTTATACAGAGCTTACTGCCCCTCACAGATATTGCATAATAAATTAAAGGAGGGTGACTATTTAGGTTCTTGGCAGAGCCTAATCAATTTATCAAGCTTTGTTGACTTGGAAACATTCTTTAAGCCATTTTACCCAACTGAAATATCTTCTAGAAATAGCAGTGCTCCCTGTATTGCTCCATCACACCTGTGACTCCGACACTGTAATAGAGAACACACCAGAAACTATTACCCCCTTGAACCATCAAAGTAGTAAAGTTATCTTTGGGAAAGATCATATGCCTTTACCTTGGGTTACTCGCTGAGTGAAAACAAACTACTGTTGGACTTTGTTACTAGTGTACCACTTATGAAACTACATACAAAACTGTAAACTTCCTTTCAGAGCCATCTGGAGGGATAGGACCGGACTGCCATGAGGAATCCAGACAGCCTTGATGCCGGGGATGTGTGACATACTATTATTGGGGCAATAAATAAATGTCGAATGCATATGTTTGCATTAGATTCCACTACTTTATGGTGCCTCCTCTGGTTTATCATCATACTAAACTCCATTTACATCTTTAGTACATATTAACTGCATGAGGTTAAACATGAACAATATTTTAGCTCCACAACTGCCTTAGGTGGTAGCGAAGGGGTGGGATAGGAGGGAGCGGGGTTGGTAGTGCGTGCGTCACTTAAATTAGGTTGCAGTAATCATTTTAGTTTAAGAGTGAATTCCACATGCAAGGCCTTTTTTGTTTCTGTTAAAATATTGGCTCCTCTTAACCAATCTGCACCAACTTTCCAGACCCATAATTATGTACCTTATTTTGGGTGTTGCCACAATTAGTGCAGATTAGTTGAAGGAAGGCAAATCTATACAAGGGACCCAAAAGTATAATACGTGACTTAAACATTATACTTTATCCTGCTAGCGAATATTAGGAGTGTTGAAAAATAAGTGTAAAGGAGCCTTAGTCTAATTTTCAATGTATGAGAAGCAGGCTTAGCTGGACTCCATTTGGAAGCACAAAAAAGTGTATCACACATATGCCACTGCAAATAAATAATGATTTTGAATACAAGGCATCCTGGAGGTGGGTCCAAAGGGAAGTAAGAGCTGTAGACTCCATTAGTTCAGATGCTCTCAGTCACCTATCATCATCATCATGGTGGTCATGTCAGTAAAACTGCAATACCTGAAGCAGCGCACTTCGAGCAGTCTATCATTAACATGATCCTCCAATTGTTTGTAAGGTTACTCATTAATATTTCTAAGTGGCCTCTGCTGTTAAAAGGGGAGGGAAGAAGCATTGGAGAAGGGTGATTTGGGGCAAGAGAACTTGTCTCCAGGTGAAGTCGTGAAAGCAGAAATTCCAAGTGGACATACTGCTGCAGAGCCCCCAATGAAGCTTAGAAATCCAATCCCAGCCGTCAAGATCCTGCTCTACAGGGCGGACAAATGGAGATGAGGAAAAGGTGAATAAACACTGCACCAAGGTGCCCAGTAAATGCATTGGGAGAGCATCTGTGCCAGATGGGTGCTACAATACTTAAAGTCTCAATCTGAGCTATACAACTTACTGAGGCGAACCATGCTCGAACTCAGTTTGGGTAGCAAGAGACGGGAAAAGGAGAAACAATTTACCAACAGGCATTATGAGGTAGACCAAGTCAGCAAGTAGCACAAGAATATGGCAGTATTTGTAAACGTTAGAGGAGAAATCAACAAAGTGCCTTTTCTGTACTATACCCTGTCTGCCTCAGTTTTGCCGTTTAGTCAGATGGATGCAAGCGCTTCCATGGGCGCATTTTTATGAATGTAGACAATACTGTTTTAGAGGACCACAACATACGGTTGAGAATCGACGATGGGAATAGATTAGTTATTAGCCACAGAAAAAGTGAGGTTTTTATACCGGTGTGCAACTAAGTTTTGAGAATTTTGCTAATTTCAACTTTTTGGGGATACGACCTTTCTATTAAGAAGTGCCATTTAATTGGCATTCTAACTAAAATCAGTCATTCATTCTTCATGAGGAAACACTGCTCAAGTTCTGGCTTACTGAGGATGCCATCTATTCTCATACCTGGACTTCTAGTCATGGATTTACTTGGAAGCACTTACAGGATTCGGCATTTTACAACTCACAAAAACTTAAGATTAAACCAATGGCTAGTTCATAACCAAACATGTCGTTCTGCAAGAACCGTTTTTAGGTCTCACCTGAATGAGCTTGTGCTAGCACATGCGCTCTCGCTTGCAAGACTTTTGTGTTCAGTAATAAGTTTGGAACGCACCGCTGACCATTTGTTGGCTTCATTGCCATTCTTCTTTCCTGCCTTCTAATTACGCAGTACTTGCAATGCTTGTCTTCCTTTTCTTTCTGTGGCATATGGACCAAGCATAGATTAATTTAGATTTAGAATTGTCCTTCCGCTGTTCATCTACTGCGTGTGCTGTGAGTCAGGTACTATTAGTTTTATCCCTCCCAGCATCTGTCCGTTTTGCTGTTATCTTTAAATCTCAGCCTGTCTGGCTTGCTCTTACCCATCCCTCAATGTCCTGGTTTCTTCTGACCCCCACCTACCCCATCTCTATTTCATCGAGCCCCCCACCCGCCCCATTTCTTCTCCAGACACCGACAACTGACTGAAGGGAAAAAAGCGCTATGACATGGCACGCGCTGGGCGCTTCATAGTTCCTCCAACATCTTGCTCACCAACAGCCACCCGTCTTCCTGTTCACCACCTCCACCCCACTGGCATGGCCAATTGCCTATTCATTGGCGTTGCCTTTTGGCTTTGCCAATGCTATTGAAAACTTGAGTTTTCTCCAGGGCAGAGATACTCAAAGTATGGCCACGGCCTCATGCTGCACTCCAGAACTTTACATGCGGCCCCCTGTCAACACCAGCACCCAAGTGCTGTTTACACGACACAGAAGTAACATTCACCAAGATGCTAAATACACGGGCAAGCATTTATTTATAGATTAAGTTCAGTCAAAGAAAATAAGATGTCCTGCACCACTTAACTTTAGTAACGTGTAAAAAATGAATAATGTTTCTTTGAAATCCAAAAAGTGTATCTTATTAGCATGGAGAATCATTCCACATTACATTACATTATATCTGTGCGCTTTTCTTTTTTAATGTTTTAAAAGATTTTTTTCGATGCATTCATGCCCCAACATTATTAATAGTGAACTAAGTCAGTTGTTTTGTGCCCCCTCTGGATGCCCTGGGTTGCTGTTACACATAAATAACATTGTAGA
This sequence comes from Lissotriton vulgaris, assembly GCF_964263255.1. Classification (NCBI taxonomy): domain Eukaryota; kingdom Metazoa; phylum Chordata; class Amphibia; order Caudata; family Salamandridae; genus Lissotriton; species Lissotriton vulgaris. Next base: position 978,698,756 of record NC_141691.1, read on the forward strand.
TTATTAAAATAAATACAGAAGAAGGTTTTGTACATGGCACTTCCTTAAGTTATGTATTTTGAAATCCTCATATATGTGATAATGAAAGAAAAGGAGAGGAAGTGAAAAAAAACAACTGCTTAGGATCACACAGTTTGGACAAGTTGGGAAGCCTGGATTTATCCAGGTTTTCCGGTGTCCTATTATGCAATTCAGCCATTAGGTCTACATGCTTTGTGTCCCTAACAACCACCTTACTGTTCCTGCCACTTGACCACCACCCTGTTGGTATCAATGTGGCACTCGGTCACATCAGAGACAGGGCCGGACTGGCCATAGCTGGCACCGGGCATTTCCCCAGTGGGCCACCAGGGTTGGGGGCCGGTTTTTGGCCCCTTGGGGCCGATTTTGTTACAGGGCCGTTTTTGCAACATAGCTGCAATATTGGCCGCTGAAACGAAATAGGCAGAAACCGGCCCTGGTAAACAGCTTGGCCGCACCCCATAACTCCTGGGGGCTGGCCAAGCACTTTGCCAGGGACGGTTGAGGGTCCCATTCTGGCCCTGATCAGAGACCAAACCTATTGGCCCCTGGGCAAATGTTTGCTAGTACCCATGCTCTAGGGCTGCAATCATCGATACAAAGAACCGGCAAATCCAGCCAGGTATTCATGGCCCTGCAAGGAATCATGTGACAATGTACAGAAAGTGCAATTTAATGAAATGTATTTGTATATTCCTGGTCCTCTTTAACACCCTTTCAGCACATTGTTAATGTTTTACTTTTGCATCAGCTTTGGCAGGCATTTAGTTAACGCCATTCTATAAGTTATACTTATCACATTTCAGTGAAAAATCTCTCACTTTCTAATCAAAATTCAATGACAACTACAATTATAGTGTAAAAATCTAGTTAGCTTCTCTTCTTGTTGCATTAATGACTCAAGTTACTCAACACCAGTTAAATCAATGCATTCTATAAATATGCTTATCTAAATTAACTAAGCCGGCTCAGATGCAGAACAGAGCCTAAATAAAATAATAAAATAAAATGACAAAACATCAAAGGTATTATATTTTTCAAACAATTCATCTGTCTAGAAATCTGAGTGGATTTTGCCTAAGCTAGTTGTGTTAGTACGAATTCTGGGAATACACAATCATCTCCTCCAGACATCTTGATGTGAAATGCTTCTCTGGAAAAATTCAGTTTGTAGACCTGTAAAAAAATGTTTATGAGCGATCTGTCTTCAAAAAAACGTTTTCAATTGAGACTTTTTGAGAGCCTCGTTTAGAAATTCCCTGGAACATGAAACACTGATAGTTGTGCTTTTGTAAACTACTAAATGTACGAGTTTATAATAAGGGACAGAAGAGAAGAAATTATGGAGAGAGGGGTTACAACCCCCGTGAAGCTAGACTGGCACATTGGACTATTAAAAGTGTCAATACATTCACGAGCCAAATATACTGTAAGTAACTCTGTTACTGTAACGGAAATGTACAACTGCATTAAACAGAGTCTCAATGACAGCTTACTTTGGTTGTTAAAAGCTGGCGTTTTTTGTGTTTTCTGTAGCCTTACTTTTAAACTGCGCGTTTTATGAGTTGTTTCTCTTTGTGTAAAACAAGCCAGCAGAAATAAAACGAGGCAGTTTAAAAAAAAATATGTATAGACGGAGCGAGGTACACATCGACAGACTGTACGTAATATCGCTCCACACAGATAATCCCAAACAGGGTTTTCATTGTGGAGCTAATCCTCACTTTACATGAGGTATTCAGTTGCCTCTTAATCTTAATAAAAACATTCTATGATTAATTAACCACAAAACGTATTCCTGACTCATCCACGTCGCATCGTTTTTGGTAGGCGGGGAGGAGACTCAGAAGAGGGGAGGAGTAACCCATTAACCCCTTGTGTGCTCAGGACGGGGCCCGGCCGTCCTACATCACAATGGGCGTGTGCTCAGGACGGCCGGGGATCGTCCGAACACCGCTGATGCCCCAGCGCGGCGCAAATTCCCCACCTGTGCGGAAAAATTAATTAGTGGGCGGAGTTCGGACAGCCCCTGGCCGTCCTCCGCACACGCCTACCGTGACGTTGGACAGCCGGTGTCCGCCCTGAGCATGCAAGGGATTACGACCTCTAATTAAATTCCCTCACTGCGGCGGGCGGAATTAGCGCCGCAGGGAAGGGGTTAAAAGCTGACAAATCCAAAGAAGTTGGTACACAAATAAAACAACCACTAGCTACCAAAATAAAACCTGCATACCATCCAATAATTCCATAGTGACAAGAACACATGGGTCACATTACTTCTAATCTCAGACAGGAAAGGCAAAACCATGCAACGCCATCTAAAGAGGAACTACTAAGAAACACTGTTTCAAGACAATTTAGCGAAACACTGAAAAAAAACACTGGCAAAGTCAATAAGTTTAGCTATCCAGTGCTAGCACATAAAACACAGGCATGCACAAATGCTGTTCATCCCACAAAAAAGACCAACTGACATTGGATTGATTTCTGTATAAAATGCATAAAGAAGATACAAAAAGGAATGTAATAAACAGCGAGGATTGAGAGTACGTTTTAGATGAAAAATAGCCCCCCCTGCATACCAATGGAAGCACTTCCTAGAATCATGCAATCATCTATGTCCTAGATGATTGCATGAGGTGATATAAAAATACTCCACTAGAGGGAGTAAAGGCTAATTTATGTGCATCTTTTACACTTCAGTAGATTTTATTTAGGCCACTAGGGCCATAAAAGTACACATAAAATATAATACAAATACTATACAAACAAAAATAAAATGCAATATAATTTAATGTAAAATCTCTCTGTAAATTAAATAGCTAAAAGACCATAATAATTCTGGTTTAAAATCCTTGTTAAGACTTTCAGGTACATGCTGCAATCACAGGGGATATCAAATCCATCATAAAGGGAATAAAAGCTTTCTACATAATATCCATATGGCTCCAAGAAACTTGGCAACAGGAATAGCAAAGTGCATGCTAGAATCTGAGCACAAGATACGGAGAGAGCTGGCCTAATTGTCTACAAACAGGGGCTAACCAGAGTATGTGGGGCATGCAAAAAAGACATGGAGTACACTTTCGGTCTTAGTAGAGCAAAAGTTGCAAAAATCAGTAGCCGCTGCAGTCCAGCGCTTTGCGAAAGCCCTCAGCGGGAGAGTGCCTGCTCTAAATTGAAAATACAATTTAATTTTCTTTCACTTGGGACAGCCACTTGATCCAAGTATGCGTCACAAGCCATCTGATCCTTAATATCCAGAAATTCTCGTGATGTTTTTGGAAAATCTAAATCGGCATTGAGCTTCTGTCGCTGTCCAATAAAACTTTTTCAGGGCCAATTTGGATGGAAAACTAGTAGTATCTGGATTCACCCAGAACTCAGACGCCCTAATATCATATAATAACTCCTTGATATCCAACAACTAATGAATTTTAACAGAATGGGCAGCAGAGATGAGATACTGTAAGGCCAATGTATAATTAACGAGTTCTGGGATGGACCATAATAGCCTCCAATATAATACGGGGCGAAGTCTAGCTTTATCACATATGCTTCTGATACCCAAGTCCAGTAAAAGTGGCATTAAGCAGGGTACTAACGGCGAGAGAAGCTACTTTATGATAAAATTTGTTTTCAGAAATGGTTAATGCATCTATGTTTGCATGTCCCCATAACTCAGCCCCATAGAGAACTGACCCCAGAACCCTGGACTCATATAAATGAAGAGCAGGCCCTAAAGGTTTAGTAAAGGAGGCAATGTACATTTTTAAGAACTGGTTTATAATACATATTGCGGATTGCTGCCACAAACATAAAGTCCGACCCAAGTACAAGGTATATTTTTCACTATGAAAGGAGCCCTTCTACAAATATTTCAAATTAACACACGCAAGAACTGATTGCTGAGAGGTAGGCATTAAAATATACCATCTGTAGGATATTTTTGAAGGGGATATTTTTTAGAGGTACAGTCTAATTTCCATTTTTTAGGGTCTACTTTTAACACTGCATTCCAAAATTTCATTAAAGTTCAAAGAAGATGCCAAGACCGGCATTGGTGCTATAAACTACCAGAACGGGCTGTAACATCAAGAGTAGTAGAGAATATTCAAATATTCAGCCGAACGCACTGCAATACTGTACATAGACTATACTGCACAGGAGAGCTTGATCAGACAGGCCGAAGAAAACCAAAGACACACACCATTAGGTAGGATAAAGGTAACTTTCTGTAGGTGATATGTGAAATACAACTAACTATAAAGGGAATCTGGAAAGAGTACTGGTACTATTAATAGTATACTATTAATTCTGTGCATTTGTCTTACCTGGGTTCTCCCAAAGGATTGAAGGCTACAATGAGTCTCTTGCCTAGTTTGTGCCAATGGACTATATATTGGTTCTCTAGTTTCCCTTTCTGCATTGATTTCAGTGTATGAAGAATTTGGGCGCCAGACTTGTATTGATTAGAAGAGCTCGGCCTTCAGTCTCTTTAATGGCTCCGTGAGGCTAGCTAGGCCAATCTCCTTCAAGGCCTAATGCACTGCATGTCGAACAGTTCATGGTACTGGAGCCATCATCTGCTGCAGAAGCTCACAGTAGGATAAATGGCACAATTTCTGATCGTTCTCAAGGTCCGAAAGTCCTGTGTTCAAATGAACCCCATTCCTGAACAGAATGCCAAGCTCTGTAACTCCCTCCCAGTGCTATCAAGAAAGCTCTCTAATCATTTGTAATTTCTAAGTGTGATAAATAATTGTCTGTACCCTGCTGCCTTTTGATTGATTCTCACCCTCCAATTCTTCTGATTCTGGATCCTACTCATGCAATAAGCCATCAAAACAAGTGATATGACCTACAGTCGGATTGACTGGCAAAGTGGAAACGTGCTACTCTATCATCCTTACACTCTTCAGCATCACTGTCGTGCATGTACACAGCACCAACCACTCATCCGGCCTTTAAGCACAACATTTAACACCAACAAAGAAAACACTATCAATATATACTCTCAACAAAGTGTGTCAGGAAGTGTGGAAGATAAGTAGGGAAAGACCGATATGTGCTTCGGGGCCACACCACTGGTATGAAGATCCAAACAAAAGCTATAATTAAGGCTTCCTGTTTTCCGTTTTTACTGATTTTCACAGATAAATACAGACAGACAACCATTCATTTTCCTGTCTATTTATTTTTAAATGTGACTAAAAATGGAAATTGGGATGTTTTTGAGTGATTCTAAATTATATCAGCATGACTGCCAGGCCAATAGCTGAGCAGATTTACAGGCGAGGGGATTAAAAAAATGAAGGAAATTTAGATAAGAGCCTTAAACAGCAGTAGATTTGCACAACCTTGATACTAAAATGTACATGTGCTTATTTGATCATTTTAACCTTTCAGGCGTTCAGGCAAGCGTATACCTTAACTGGTAAAATAAATGCAGAAATATACACATTTCTGCTTAATTTTTCCAAAAAACCTTAAATAAAATAAAGATAAATGCTGGTAAAATTAGCAAAAAAGAAATATGGATTAATACAGACGGAAATTACGAAAATATAAATACCATCAAACCGAGAGCCCTAGCTATTATACAGTAATAAATATAAAAGCAGTAGTGAGCGCAATGGGCGATTAAAACCTACACTTGACGACAATAATGAAAACATCTGTACATCTCTGGTTATGAATAGAAAGATTATAGCCAACAATGAAGGTCCAGGGAGATCCCAAATGCAGATGAATGGTTAGAAGGGCTTAGAGATAGCTTATCATCAGAGAAGGAAGTTCACATTTTACGTGGCAAGTTGTGAGAAAATCTTGTGGAAAAGTCCAAAGGAAAAGCACAATATTAACATAGGCATGGGAATAAATTCCTAGAGCAATGGATTGATAAATGGTAAAGGGACTACATACAAATAAATGCCATACTCCATGTGAATAACCACAAAGTGTACTTAAGCGCAAATGATAACAGTGGAAAACTTTATGGAAAATGGAGTGTGTTACTGCTTTGATGAAACTAACATTACAAACGAAAAGCATTCTGGTCTTTATTGTAATATGATCTAGAGGAGACGCTGACAAAGTTGAGTCACTAAAAAAAGTAAGCTATATGGCGATTTTTTTTTTATATAAGAGGAAATCACGAAAGAACATCAGCCGTTTGTTGGACTACGATCCAAAGAGAAATGACGCAAGAACAGGACAATGTCTGCCCTGGTCTTTATTCCTGAAAAGTTCCCCTGGTAAAAAAATATTTGCTCTTATACTTAGTAGGTGAAATGTCTTCAAATTTAGGATTAAGCAGATTCTAAACTGTAGTTTTCATGTGGCTTTGTTTGAAAAATATTAGTTATTATTCCAGTTGTTTACCTCCTGTCAGCTGCTTTCTTGTTAAAGAACGATTTCAGGCGCTCCTGTTCTGAACCCCTCCTTCCTCAACTTCAGAGACTTTGAAACTGAAATTCAGCTGCCAGAGAACATCCATGTGCAAATCTCTGCTTAGATTCCCACAGCCTACATTCCTGTGCCTTCCACTGCTTCCAAAGAGAGAACGGGTATGTACGCAGCTAGAGCTGAATCACTCTTACGTCTAGTTGAAATAATAAGCGTTGGCATTGAACTCGACTACTGCCATGCTATCAAGAGTTATATAATTCAAATGAGCTTCTTGGAGTATGCAGATATTAGTGCACAGCGTGCTTCAATTCTCCATCACAAGCCCCAAATTACATCTATGTAAGTATCAATATGCTTAGTTCCTTCTTAGACATTTTTAAAGAAACATTCAGTCATATAAGTTGTTTTAACTATCATCTCATGTTAAAAGCAGAACAAAAATGATATGTACTCCAATAAAATTAAATCCTGTTGACTAGCCCTACTCCAGCTGTCACTGAAGATGCCTCATCCATACCTCTCTTCAACATAGTGGTCCTCACCAGGTAATGGTGTGTATATATAGTATGAACATGCCTCATCTCAAGTGCAAATGCATCTATCGACTGAACATCAAAGAACTGTGGGATTAATAATTTTACACTCTCTTCCGGAAGAACAGGCTGAACATCAGAAAGCCATGCCAAGCAACCTAAACTTTATCAATTGTACTCCTCTTACCCAAGGTTTCTATTCCAGTTCTTATGCCATCAGGGTAAAGTAAAGGGCAACTAGACTCAAACCATTCTCTTCATTCCCCAATAAACAATTTGGTAAGTAGCAGGTGCCCCTTCGGCAACTATATATAGGGCAAATCAAACTCCATGATGTTGTGAGGAACTGCAAAACAGACATTTAATATCTCGCGTAATTCTAGAGGTGATGGGAAACAGTGTGGAATATACACTTATCTTATTGTTGGGCGATGTTGAATTCTGGAGAAAAAACATGATTTGTGTTTCTAATTGTAAATCAACGATTTCTTTGGCCGCTAACAGAAAGATTCATGCCTCTTACTATTTTAGGTCTACGTGTCTCTGTAACTCAGCTTTGATTGTCATTACAGGGTTGAGAACCGTCCCCGTTTCATCTGCGGACCAAGTGAAACTCTCAATAATGGGGTTATCAGAATGCCTTTGGTGGTTCAGCAACAATGGATACCTTTCCCAGAAATACTCTTCCAGGCTGCCTGACTCAACGTTATCACTCCAGCCTAAAATACATGCATTTCCTGAGTGATTTACAGTGATGGAATAGACCACAAGGTGTCTGTATGTCTTTTACTCTGGCTGTAACATGTTGTATCGAATGGTTTAGCTGCTCTGCAATTTGTCAACCTGTTTTTATGCATGACCTACTAGTTTGCCCACAAAATGCAAGGATATTTATTTGGTTTAAATCTGAATCATAGTTTGAGCTCCCCTCTTAAGACTTAGAATGTGCTGTTGAGCCAACAATCTTTCCGATATAATTTTCACTCTTGGACCCACTTCTCCTCTCTGTTTCAACTATTTAATCATACTGGGATAGCACAATGCTATTTAAGATGTACTCCCTGTTAGTATTATAGGTGGAGGGGCGCTCCGGTGTTACAGAAAGGTAGTAAAAGACACTAATTTCTTTGCCCACTTATCACCTACTTTGAATGTGACTGGAATATAAAGTGCAGATGCCAATATAGCCTTATAGCCCGACGTAGAAGGCTATACAGGCCATGAAAGGCCCGCTCCAGCGAGGCGAAGGCCTTTAACAAGCGGGGGCGGGCCTTTAATAGCCACTATAGCTCACTAGGGAGGGCCACAAGGCTATTAGAGGGTGTAGCAGGAAGCCAAGAAATCGAGTCTGCGCAGAGTCGACTTGTAGTGTCTCAGACTGCTTCCCGCACATGAATTTGTTAATTCTGGAGCTGGATGCCATTTTAGAAACAGTGTGTGTGTGTGTGTCTGACTGTTTAGACAGACAGACACATGGTTTACTACGGTGCCAGCAGCTAGTGCGCTAGACCAAATGGTTGCTTGCACACCACAGGTTCCTGTTGTGACTTGTGGATGTATGTGAAGGAGTTAGCACTTGGTAGTTCACCAGGTAAGGACGGTAAAAAGAAATGGACAGCTGCTGGGATCACGCCCATTTGGTTAGTTATAATTTGGATGATTTTATATGGGGGTCTACTGCAGGCCTACAGTGTGTGTGTGGGGGGGGGGCATTTCGCCTCAGGAATATACATATATAAGCCCCACTCACCCTGAGTCTGTGCATAACCCTTGGCATGGTGACTATGCGTACAGGCAGAGGCATGTGAAATGATGGGGACCTAGTACGCATTTAGTGGGAAAGGGTGTTGTTCAGAAAAATGTGCTTTTTGTGTTGAAATCCGACACTAAAACATTTCTTCTCCTGTTTAGCGAGTTACAATTAGAGGTGGCAAAAATATAAGGCTGGTACACAATCTGTTAACCAGAAAATTGTGATTACACATATATGAGCGCAGCATCACTTTATTAGGTTTGCTTTAAAAATGCTTTATATGCTGAATTTGGCGGAACGTAAATGTGTTTTTTAAGCACCTAAGGAGAAACTCTGTGGACCAGTTTATCCGGCGAAATGTGCAATTATTGTGAAAATTGCACCTTCCTTTCAACATGCACCTTCCTTTCATCCACTACGTCCTACTTTGTTTATTTCAAATCACAAACTGATCCCATTTAATTGTGTCTATGATAATCTTTCAATCTCGCCAGGAGTAGGAGGTGTTCTATAAACTAATACAAGAGCGAATTATATAAAACAATTCTTGATATACGACACTTGATTGAATGTACTAACAATGCATATGAGAATGTGATCATGTCATTCTGTTTAAATATTGATACTAATCAAACAACAGAAATGTGTCGTATAAGCATTAGATTGGTGTACTATACATCAAATATTCGCTTCTATCTTACCAAATGAAACCTTAACAAAATGTTGAAATGTTACGAAATGTGTTTCACTGTCAGTTTGGGATTCAAAGTTCTAAAGCACTACAACTCCCATAATGCAATGGGGTTGTTTTTAACCGGAAATGATTTAAAACAGATGACAATGGTAGTGTCTCCCCACCGAGACAAAGGCCGCCAGGCCAAAGCGCGTCGGTTGACGGACTGGCTCTGTTGTTAAAATAAATATCCTGAAATAAGAAGATCTGGTGTGTGCAACTAATAATTTGCAAAAAATTAAATTTTGGCCTTGGGTCTGGCCGATTCCATCAGATTTTACATTTTACGTCAAGAGTAAGGCCACAGGAAGGTGATGTATAATTATCTTTCTCTGTGAAGCCAACAAGGAGGTGGTACAAAAATACAACATGTACTTATTTTAATGAAAAAAGCCTTAGGATTTGTTTCAAAGTAGGGGAACTTCATAATTTCTATAATTTGATTGAAGGACTTTAATCCTTCGAAACAAAACTACTAAGAGACTGCAATTTTCTTTTTAAAGGTGGCAGAAATAATTAGTGAGAGGATGAACATTATAGATCAGAACTGATGAATAAGTATGATTTGAATTACCTATAACCTTTCCCATAATACAGATCAATTGAGAATAAGTTTTGATGGTATTAACTCTAATTGTAGATTTGGCTTCAAGTACTTAATTGAGTTAACGTCCTACTGGACACTAAAGGTCCAAAGGTTATAAGGAGTAAGGAGTCAAGTGGACATTATGTGGATTATAAACAGGTTATTAATTTCATAAATACCCAGAGATCATAAATCAGTTGATGGAAGGGTTGGTGGTAGGATGTAGAATGCTTTGATGATTCAGTAGGTACAAGCAGTGTTGCTGACCTTTGCTAAGGGGGGGTATATTTTGCTTTGATCCCTTTCTACATCTTTAGTCTATCTAATGATATTTAGAGGGTTTTCTAAGGCTCACAAAAACAGAAGTTCAAATGCTAGAATGAACAGCAGTGGGGAAAAGGTCATTCATATTATTATTGGGTTGTTCAAAGAAGAAAATGGTAAAGGATAAAACATAATTGATAACAATCGAGGTTTTCATGTTGTAATAGAATAATTCATGTTTATTAGTAACATGGCTCAAGTTCAATCTGTCTCTATGTGGAAAAAGGCAAGATCAACAATACATTTTGAATATGGCTACTTCTCTACACAGAAAGCCTGCCCTTTTACTAATGACTGCTATACCATACTCACATGTTGGTCTTTTCAGAAATACAAGAAGGGTTACATAATCCATGGGTGCATGACAGCATTAGTATTTTTTTTCTAGGTGCATTATTTTTGGTTTTTGTCTTGTAATGCACCATGAAATTAAAAGAAGATGATTTCAAACAGGCTTTAAAACTATCCCAATTGCTTGATGGGCGTGATTCAAGTACCATTTTTTAAAGTAGGTCCTGCATGGCTATCAGAAGAGTCTTAGTATCTAATGGGCTATGGTATGAAGTATTTTATCGTTCATTCTCCAATGGACAGATTTTAAGTTACTGGAGCAATATCTTGAAATACCACGGCATGCTTTAAGATGTATTGTCAGTGCTATGTCTGTGTAAAGAACATGAAGGGAAGGTAGGTAGATACTTGTAGGAAACAAGTCTAGAGGGTAATGAACATGGGGCTAGATAAAATTATTCGATGTCCAGAGAATTCATAGTAGTGTTAATGTTACGTGTCTCATTTTGACACACAAGGATTTGGCTCAGGAAGACAGAAATAAATTAAAGGCTGGTCAGTAATAGGATAGAATTCATCACCAAAGATTCTGGCACTTTGATAAGTATTTCAACTTAGATAAAATCTTCCTTCCATTAGAAGCAGCCTTCTTGTTAGTTAATTTGGACATGGCAAGATTTAGCTATGATGTTCCTCAATCTGAAGTCACAAGCAAACGCAAATCTAAAATTCAAGGCTCTGTACATCTTATATAAAGTATTTCGAAACAGGCGTCCCATTTACCTATGTACCATAATGATAGTCCTATTCCACTCAATTAGTGTCAATCTGCCCTACGATATTTCAACCAAAAAGTCAAAGAGTAAACCCATGTGTCACAGAGTTCCATAAATTTGAAAGACCTTTTCTTAGAGAAGATGTATCCACCACTTGTTCAAATGATCTTTTGGTGAGTAGCAGATACAGCCGACACCCTCTGCTCTGTTGATCTGTACCAGACTTCATGCACGCTGAAGTCCAATAAAGTTCAAGGGCTTTGCTTCAAAATGGGCACCATTCATAGACTATTTACAAATTCAGCATCTGCGCGTGTGGCATTACTGGGAGAATTGATGGAAAACAGACTTGATGTATCATTCAGGTAATAAAGAATGGTGTGTTAACTGCAATAGGTTGCACACTATGAAGTAACTAATTAAGTGAACAAAAAAACCAAGTATTATCGGGCTATAAAATATGTTTTTTAGAATATGGGTATTTTTGTGCAATCAAAATCTCTGAATAACCATTCACTCTAGCTGTGCATGCTTAGTTGTCCAAGCATATGTTTTAGTTTCAAGAAACAGATGTTGCAACAATTTTATGACTGCTTAAAGGGTTATCAAAGTAAATAGCAAAGACGAGGAAAATAAGACAGAGATTGATTCCTAGTGTTTCCACATAACAATTGAAAATATTTTTTTTGTATAAAGCAAATTCTAATTCAATTCCTTCAATACGAACAGTCTACTATTCCATCAAACAGCAGATTAGACCGCCAGGAGGCCATTTAAACTAGGTCTCCTACTTTACCATGGTTCAAGTCATAACAATTTACTGCGACCACATCAAGGTAAACTCAAGCCTAGTTTTTTAAATTCTATACTGGAAGATTTATGGTGTACTCTGCACAGCACACATTGTACAGATGTTATCATAGAGCAACATTATGACAACATTACAGATATTTGAAAGCAACTGGAAGTCTGGAAGTACAACATTTTAAAATAAGGATTGCTTTAAGGCATTTATTCCATCAATCAAAGAACAGGAAGGGAGATCAGGAGAATGTTGTTAGGTGTTTCAAAAGAAAAAGATAAAAACTATATGTGGGGGTGGAGGACAGTGGTAAGAGAACATAAGCAAATAAGTGCGATCATTATATCATCAAGAAGTGGCCTTGTCGAAATGAATATAGGGCATGCAGAATTGAGAAGAAGAAATAGTTACTTTCAGATTCCTCACATTTGAATATCCCCAGGCACCAGACTGAATCTGGACATGTTATCAACAGTTCTTGTGCCCTGGGTAGTTGGTAACCAACCCCGTCTCCGTGTCTACCACCAGACAATGCAACCGAGCACCCTGACTACACTTTCTCATCCATTATGGCTGAGCCTTAGAGTCAGATACAAGGTCAGAGGTAGTTAGACGGTCTATATGCAGTGCAACAATCTATCTTGGAACCTTGTTATTCAGATGACTATGGCCATTCTTCGGAATGTGGAAGTGGATGGGATCGGTGAGCAATCTGTACAGAATATCCACCAGAATGATTGTTACCAAAGGTGAGTAACCTTTTCTTCTGATGTATACTTCTGCCTCCAGGCTCCTCACATTTTGAATGGACAACATAGCAATGCCCCTGCTAGGTGGTGGGTCTGAAAGAATGGCCTTACCAGAAAGTCCTGGAGCAAGGAATTGGTGAAATGGCCATCCCTTCTCAATACAGATTCCAAACGAAATACTTGGTGAATGTGGAAAGTGAAGCCCATGTTGCCACATAGCATATTTCCTCTATGGGCACCCCGCTGGTTAATACAGAAGAACATGCTTTATCTCTGGGTAGAAAGAGCTCTGATTCCATCTCAAGTTCTTTTTTGGCAAGAGCATAACCAATGTTCATACATAGCACAATGCACAAGGACAGTGTCCTATTCTGGACTGCTTTGCCATTCTTGTGCCTACGTTTCAGACAAAAAGCTTGCCTTTGGATAACAATTCATGGTTTTATCGACGTAGCAGCTGTCCGGCCTACGAGGGACAAGGCTATGGAGCCTCTTCTACTTCATGACTGCCTAATACAGAAAAGCCACCTTTGTTCCCAAAACCAGTTTGTCTGGATAAAAACAAGGGAAGGGATGCTGGGCGAACAGCCCTAGTAACTCACTTAAGAGCTGAGTTGATGTGATCACCACCAAAAACACGGTTTTGAACATCAAAATCAACAACTGGCAGTTATGCATATACTCAAATGCACTCCCCCTCTAGAAAGTTAGACCCTAATTAAGGTTGCACTGGAGCATAATAAAGGGGAAGGAGGTAACATGTAAGCCAGTCCCTTCAAAAGCTGCAAACATATGGGGGACTTGGCCACAGGGAACTGATCTGGTAAACAGATAAACATTCTTAAGATCTGAACATAGAATATAATCTTGCTCAGCCCAAAAAAGTGCAAAGTGTAACTAATTTGAAAAATGGGTTGTGAGATGGTCAATATTCTCACCAGGCATTCGAAAAGGTTCCATCACATGGTGTAAAACGACTATGGAAGTGTGGTGGGCCAAAAGGATGATATCAACCACACCTGGCGACAGATAAAAAGAACTTAGCTGCCTCTGCTAAATCTGCAGGCATGAAGGTCCTGCTTCTCCAGCTGAGAGAGGATGTCCCGTCTGAGGGGTAGCTGAGTGGGGGACTCAGGGAGAGTCTCAGAAAGTCTGTGCATCACCCCTTCCTCAGTCAGAGCAATGACAATAACTTATTCTCAGTCTTGATACAGTTTCCTCAACACTTGAGGAATCTAGGGTACGAGCAGAAATACTATTGAAAAGGAAAATTCAATTTTACCCTCAACTCTTCTATCCGAACACTCCCTGGAATGGAAAGTGGAAGGCACAGAACAGTGGGCAATACACATATCTTCTCATGGGTAGTCCATGGAGCAAAGATATTTTGAACCATCTCTGGGAGGAGATGTCACTCATGGTCACCAAGATGCAGCCAATTCAGTCAGTCAGCTCTCGTGTTCAGGGAGCCTGTCAGATGATTGACAATCAGCTGGTTCCTGTGCACCTCAACTCAGGCCCGCAGAATCAGATCTTTTCTGCAAAGAAGTGAGACCCTACACCTCCCTGCTTGTCCACATACCACACGTTGCCTGTGTTGTCCATCAGCATCCGGACAGATTGACTGTGGAGGACAGGAAGGCCTTCTGGGCAAGGTGAATGCACCTGTAGTTTGAGCAAGCTGATTGCTTGTCTGGAAACCAGAGGCCTCTGCTCTCCTGTTCATCCAGATGGACAGCCCATCCTATAGTGAAAGCATCTGTCACCACCATGGCCACAGCTTGTAGTTATAAAAAAGGATTTCCTGCATAACAGGTTCTCTTCTTGCAACCCTCAATGGAGATCCACTGTACTGCTCAGGGGGTTTTCTGAGGATATCAGCTAGACTGCACACATGAAGGAATTACTGTCGACAGACACTATTGAAGAGTGCTCACGTGCATGTGTGTTTGCATGGGCAGAAGTGTGCAGGAAGCCAACAGGCAGAGGACCTCGGGACTGGAATACAAGCCCCTTACTGCAACATCTGAATCGCACCCTCACTGTCCTGAATCCTCCTGGGAATAGGAAAGGCTCAGAGAGATGTTGGGTTCAGTAATTCTACTATGAACAAGGGGTGCTACAAGCACTCCAGGTGTGACTTGGGGTGTTTGGCTAGAAAAGTCAAAGTCGAACAGCACTGCTGATGTGGTTTTCAGGTGGTCTGGCCCCAGCTGTGGCAAGCTTGTCTGGAACTGCCAATCATCAAGGTGTAGGAATACTGAGACACCAGAACTGCACACATGTGGTTCAAGCACCACCATCACAATGGTGAAGACCATGAATGAGGATATCAAGCCGAACGGGAGAACTGTTGACTAGCAGTGGGTGGAGTCTACCACAAAACACAGGTACCTAGTGTGAGACTAAAGTATCAATATGTGGAAATATGTGTCTTAAGTCAAGGGACACCAACCAGTCTTCGAATTTCAGCACCAAATCCCGTAAGCTAGAGACAGCATCGTAAAAGTCTCCTTGTAAGGAAGGAGTTGAAGATCCTGAAATCCAGGATCAGATGAATGCCTGGGAACAATAAGTTTCAGGAGTAACAACCTTGCCCGATTGCCTTTGTATCACCAAAGAAATTAGTTTGATTGGTGGGTGGGCTGTCAAGGTTGGCAGTGATGAAATAGATTAACCACAAAACTTGTAGAACTGTCTATGGAAGTCTTGAGCGGGAGACACCAACCCCAAGGAATGCCTGTCCTGTCTTTACCCTTCTGAATGCAAAGTCATTTTTGTTGCCTAAGGACATGTGAAGCCTGCTGAATGAAGCCCGGCATTTTTCTGAGGAGCCACAGAACATCCCCCTGGCTCTAACCTCTAATGAGGTTCAACCCTGCTCTCCGAATCTTCTTCGTAGCATTCTGTCCAATCCTGATTACCTCTGCAAAGTTATCGTTCAGGCTGCCCGGGAACTCAGCATCTCCATCTGATCGTCCTCCACACCACATTTGGTATATCGTGACAGCAAGCAGGTGAGATACTTGCTGCAAAATAAATTTCGTTCCCATTGTTTCCAGTTTCTCAGATTGCCCGTTGGGAGGTTCTGTCAGGAAAGTGCTTGGGTCTGCTTAGAACATGAGAAAGCCTGCCATGCTGATGACTGTCTGGTGAAGGATATATGTAGTCAGAAAATATGCGTCTCCAGGTGCTGGCTTGCAATCAGTCTATTCATTGAGGGGGCCAAGGTAAGCTTGGCCCACGCTGCTTAATGGGTTCCATAACTACCTTGTTGAATGGAAGTATAGGTTCTGAGGAAACACAGGTTGACTGGTGGATCTCTGTGATAAGATGTGACCTGGCTTGGATTGGACAGATCCAGCACTTCTTCAGCCTTCCTGAGGACTGCTGTAAAAGAGTGTTTATTTTTTCCCCTTTTGACAACATGGAAGAAGGCAACAAACATGACTTCGACCTAGACCTGGAGCAAGATTGGCGTGGAGCCCAACGCTCATTCCGTGCCACTAAACACCTTTGCCTACAGCTCCTTAATGGCTTTTAAATGTGTGGAGGTGCAGTACTCATCAAACTTGGAGTCGCAGTAAGACCCCAAGCACCACAAGCAGTCTGAAATGGACAAGTGCCCATGAGAGGAGGACAGGGCTTTAATTCAAATTTTATTAAAGCTGACTTGAATAGGGATGCAAAATGTATAACTGTTGCATGACATTTTTTCCCAAAAAGCAGTTTTGAATCTGTTTCAAAGGGTGCAGTAAATAAGAAACTGACCTTAGGGCACCGGGGTGGAGTTAAATGGCTCCAATTCCATCATGGCAAGGCGGTAACGGACACCAACACCTAGACAGAGCTTAATGCTACTTACTGGTGCAGGAAACTGTTGTTAAATTTACATATTCAGTCTGAAGCCCTTGGATATTGAAAAGGTGAGGAATCTGCAGGTAGAGGTATCCATCAGATACTTAATATACCACCGTAGCCTGCGGACACGGGCTAGAACAGTTGTTAAAGGCTCTGTTCCTGGGTTAATGACGTAGCTGCATGCTTGGGTCTATAATGAGGGAGCGGGCCTATAACAACCACTACAACTCAGGCAGAAGGAGAACATTTCACCCACTGAGAGAAGAACGTTTCCAATTAAACACAAAGAAACAAAGTCCAACAATGGAATGTGGGTGCAGAAGGTCTACAACAGTGAGTATTGGCCCCCTTTTCTTTTATTGTCTTACATTAAACTCAAAATTCCAATGTTATAAATGAAGAAATTGCTGTAAACAGGGCTTCTCTCCTTGTGAATAACATTACATAAATCATAAAAGTCAATGGAGTAGTATGCGGTAGCAACACGTACACACCCCAGTTTAGCGGTTTGAAACATCCCACTGGAATTTAAAATTCCCTTTCACTTCTGAGAAAAAAAGTGTTTGTTGGAAACCGGGCTGCCATAGAACACGGTAGTAACAGAATGTGTGTCCAACAAACAAAAAGTTAATAGTATATAAAAACATATTAAACATACCGATGTGCAAGAGAATAATGTAAGGCAACTTTAAGAAGACGAAATTCAGATCATGATTCGTATATTCTAGGAGGTGAGAAGTAAAGCCCATGAGCTGTTAATTAAAGGTAGTGGCGTTGTCATTGGTCTGAGCGCCGTAGATCGGCACTCAGATGGGAACAGGGAACTTATGGATATTCCTCACCAGGCAGTGCATTACAGCCTGGTTGGGGATAGAAAAGTGCGCATGAATGTTTGGGCGGACCAATATGGCCAGCCAAGCAGTCATGCACACTATAGTGTGCCCAAACCATTCCTCCTCCCTGAGCCACCTGCCCTGCTCCGTCCTAACCCAGCCATGCAGTGGCGAAAAATAAAATGATAATAATGTTATTAACATTTTATTTTTCCCTACTTCACTGCTCTAACTAAGAGCCTTAGCTGAGAAGCCGTCCCTGCTTGGAAAGCTTCTTAGGCAGGCCAGTTGTTCGACCTGGTGTCGCCAAACGTCTAGGGAGGGATAACACCCGTGATGTTGAAGGACAAGTTACTTACTTTTGGTAACGCCTTATCTGGTAGAGATATGATCTAGCCGCAGATTCCTTTCCTTTGAACTCCCAGGCATTAGGCTGGATCCGTATCATTTTATAAGCTGTACCCCTGTGTGCCAGTAGGTGGCGTCGGGCAACTACTCGTGACGTTGGCATCGTGTTAGTCATCATGGTGACGTCCACATCGTCAATATAACTGCCACTCCGGCGCGCTTACATCAGTACTTTCCAAGATTTGTCCACACCAGATGTGTGGCGCAATTAAGTGAATGGCCATGGTGTGCTAAAAAGACAACTAGGGACCCGAAGGGGAACAGCCCTGACACTAAAAACAAATCCGGAGTGCGGGGAGGATGGGTGGGTCGGTAAGGAATCTCTAGAACATGTCTCTACCAGATAAGGCATTACCAAAGGTAAGCAACTTGTCCATCTGATGGTGATATCTAGCGGCAGATTCCTTACCTTTGAAGAGATACTCAAGCAATACCTTCCCCGGAGGTGGATCTGCAGAAACGTTTTAAACCAGGAAATCGTGCAATCAGAGAGGCCAAACAGGCCCTCCCTGTGAACCTAAGAATCCAGGCAATAGTGTCTGGCAAATGTGTGCAGAGATGCCCACGTGGCACCACAGCAGATATCAGCAATTAGAACACCATGCTGGAGGGCAGTGGTGACTGCCTTCACCCTGGTGGAATGGGCCCTAGGGCCTTCAGGAGGCTGTTTCTTTGCAAAGGCATAACATATTTTGATACAGAGGATAACCCAGCATGATATGGTCCTCTTCTGGACAGCATGCCCCTTCTTTGCTCCAACGCACCCTATAAAGAGTTGGTCATCCACCCGGACCTTTTTGGTGCAATCAAGGTAGAACGATAATGCTCTTTTTAGGTCCAGACTGTAGAAACACTCCTCTTCCTTATAGGGATGCAGAAGTGCATAGAAAGTGGGCAGAGTAACAGACTGTCCTAGATAGAAGTCTGTTACCACCTTAGGCAGAAAAGATGCCCTAGTCCGGAGCACCACTTTCTCCGGAAAGATGGTCAGGTAAGGAGGCTGTGATGGCGATGCTTGCAGTTCGTTCACCGCCCACCCTCCTGGCAGAGGTAACTGCCACGAAAAAGGCTGTTTTGATTGTGAGCAGCCATTTAGGGCAGTGCCCTAGCAGCAGCTCAAATGGTGCACACATCAAGAAAGTAAGGACCAAACTATGGTCCCACTGTGACATAAAAGGGGAAGGGGGAAACAAATGGGTTAACCCCTTCAAAAATCTCTGCACAAGAGGGGAATTAAAAAGTGAGGACTGATATGGCAGCTGAAGAAAAAGAGGTAGCCCTTCAGAATGCCCAGAGCAGAGCTCTGCTTGGCCTAAGAAAGAATAAACAGGAGAACATCAGATAAGGGGTTGGAAGACCTTTCTGTACAAAACTTCCAAAATGTGTTCCATCAGCAGGCATATACTAACTTTGGGGAGGGATGCTTGGCTGCAAGAATAACTTCGCAGGCTTGGGCAGAAATGTCAAAAGCTCTCAACTGTCACCCCTCAATCTCCATGCAAGGAGGCGAAGAGTGGGCAGGTTCTGGTAGAGAACCCTACCCTGCTGCTGTGACAGAAGATCCTCCCGAAGAGGCAGCCTAATTGGAGGATTGATGCTCATTGCTAGAAGCTTGGGATACCAGACTCTCCTTGCCTAGTCCGGAGCTGCAAGTACGACTTGTGCTCGGTCGCTCCTTGTGAGAGGCTGGCCTGTTATATGATGTACACTCATTTAAGTGGACACTTTGCACCAGTCCAGACAACCCTTATGGTGATTTAGGAGGTCTTAGACAACCATAGAAAGCTCTCTAAGTGGTAGCTATGGAGAGCAGCCTTCAGGCTTAGCCCAGAAGGAGTATAAAGCAGCTTGTTTTACCAGAATGCAATCTTATATGTATTAAGTGAAAAAGAACCACACAAGGAATTTATAAAAAATATGTATTTATTATATAATACTCCTGAACACATACAAGTATCGCCTACCCGGAAATATGCACAATGCACACAATACTTTGCATAGAAATCATGTAAATAGCACCAAATACACAGTGGACCCCAGGGGGGGGACCAAACCATATACTAAGAAAACAATATGTGTAGAGAGGATGTTGAAGTGCTGGGGACCCAAGGTGAGAGACTAGGACCCCGACAGAGATCGTGTGCAGTGTTGCTCCATACAAATCAAAGTGTAAGTAGCGGTTATAATTTTAAAGATTAAGGACCCTTCCCAGTGGACCCTGAAGAAACCCCATGGAAGACAGAAGGTGTGCGAGTCACTCCACCCGTGGATACCCTAGTACACCAGGGAAGCCAGGTGCATAGGTGTGAAGTGGTGTTGTAAACCGCTGTCAAACCCAATGGAGTACTTCAGGAAAGTGCCACTGCTGGAGAAGGAGAAAGTGTCCGGTGGTATCTGAAGGTGGATTCTAGTTGAGAGGTACCTGCAAGCAGAGGGGACAGAGTCTGTCACTCAGGAGTGACCAGGAGATCTGGAAGACAAATGCCCACCGAGGTCGGGAGTTGCAGGACTCTGCAGCTGTGAGGACCAGGTGACGTTGAGGAAGACCAGGAGCCGTGCACGAGCTGTCCCTCTTTGGATGTCCAGTGTTGAGGGGATGGCGTACGTCGGGATCGCCAACAAGCCTTGGCAACTGCAAACAACACAGAAGTCAAAGAAGGTGCAATGCCGGGACCAGCAAGGTCCAGTGGACTCACCAGAAGTAGGGGAGTCAGGGCACGCCCGAGCAATCAGGGGAGCCCAAAAGAAACAAAGATGACCCTCAACAGGACCCACAGGCCGGAGGCACTGGAGTCAAAATAGGACCTCGAGCAGCTCACCAAAAGATGCAGGCCACGGTGCAAACAATGCAATGTGGACGAAAACTTTTGTCACTGGAGATGCTTGAAGTTGGGGCTACTTGGAGCCCGAAGATCTTGGTGGAAGCAAGCAAACAAGCCTTTGCAACTGAAAGTCAACATGGTGCACAGGGTTTTGGTGCCTACAGCCCCATGAGGGATACTGTCCTCAAAAATGGTGAAAGGGCAGAGCAGGCCTCGAGAGATGTGGAGAACCACCACCTGTGTTGCAGAACCTTTCAGAGTCTGTAGGAGATCATGATCAGCAGATCGGTCAGCTTAGTTACTGTGCTTGCAGATGCAGGAAAGTGACTGATTCACTTCAAGGAAGATTCCTTCATGTGTCTTGGATGCCCACAGACCTTTTTGATTCAGGGGACCCTCCCAGTGTATGTGACCGGATTTACAACTCGCCCACACTTGGCTTGATACCTTCAGACGGAAACATGCTATTGTTATGGAACTTATTCAAAAACAACTCTGGATCCAGCTTATTGCCCTGCTCCCTTTCTTCTCGAAAGTGTTCAAGAAATGTGTGAACAAGCAGCTGATGACTTTTACAGAGACCAAGGATCTCATACGTGAGACCCAATCAGGGTTCCATGCTCAATATAGCACAGAATCAGCTCTGTTACTGGCCTCTGAGTCTCTTAGACTCCTTGCTGAGAGTGTTAAAAAAGCGGCACTGATAAAGCTGTACTTAAGTGCAGCATTTGACACTGTATCCCATGGCTTTCAGTTAGAGCATCTATGGAATGGTGGTGTTGGGTTTACAACCTTGAGATGGCTTACTTCCTTCCTTCAAAATCATACCTTTCAAGTATTCCAGCAATCTTTCTCCTCTGAGGTGCTATCACTGCAGCAGGGGGTGCCTCAGGGCCCTGGTCTGAGCCCTACGTTATTTACCCTTTATGTGCGACTCTTTGCAGAGGTCGTCCAGTGATACAGTGTAAACATTGTGTCATATGCCAAAGACACACAGTTGATCATAGCTGCTTTAAGCTTAATGCCAGCAAACATCGAGATTCTCTCCCTTCGTAAGCAGCCCCTCAATCTGGTCAGATGTAATGGAACACCCACCAGATCCCAAGCCTAAAGTAAAGAACTTGGGATTCGGTTTGATGCTGAATTGACTTTCGACGGTCAATCGTTGTGCCTGTCAGAGAAGTGTTTTGGTATTTTTAAAACTTTTGATACAATCATCGGCCTCCTCCCTGAGGCATGCAGGAAAACAAAATTCAGGCCATGGGTACGCTGAACACGGCTGCTCGGCTAGTATTAAAACCTATGGGCCCGGCTCTTGCCAAGCTGCACTGACTTCAGTTGGGAAAAGAGTTTCTTTCAAAGCTGTGTGTCTGTCATAAAATTCTAAATGGTAAAGGACTCTGCTGGTGAAGCTATACTAGCCTAGTAGGAGTCTCAGGTCGTCCGGTATGGCCATTGCTGTGGTCCATAGCGTTAGAGTTAGCGTGGGTGGCTTCCATTCAGCTTCTTACCTCCAAAACTGTGGAACACTCTATCCCCATACTAGAGAAAAGACTGCTCCGAAATAATTTTTCAAAAGAAACTCAAGACATGGATCATTAGACCGAATTAGTGCCTGGCAGTGAGTGCTGTATTTTCCAGACTAGTTATTCCTGAGATTACACACTATTCTTAAAAGGAAAGACAATGAAAGAGTAATCAGCTTTGGCCTCCTTTTGAGTTGCAATCCTAGTGTGACGCTCCATTTGGAGTAACCATACACTTAATATATATATATATATATATACACACACACCGATACATACACACAATAATTATAGAGGTTACCAGAGATTCGGAATTCCTCAGACTTTTCACCATTAATAACTTAGCGCCCCTTTAACGAAGCTCCACAAAACTTTCCAGGCTTATTGCTTTTTCTATATTTTGTAAAAGCAGCCTTTAGCCAATCAGATACTGCCTCCTCATCGCCATGTACCACGCAGCACAATTTATAACTATTTTATCATAACTTTTACAACCTTTACACTATTTACACCTTTTACCAAAAATTAACATTTACACCCTACAATATATATTTCTACCACATTACTTATACAACCTTTCACCCATTTTCACGCTACATCTGTTTCAACTACCACACTCCACGCCACTATATGCAATTACAATCAACGCCACACAACTCTCCTATATGCCACAACAATATAAACCACTCCTCTTTACAGTAATCCACTGTACGTCACTTCACTCTACCCCACTCCACTCTACGCTGTTCCACTGTACGACACTACATTTCATGCTATTCCACTCTATGCCCCTCCACTATACACCACTACACACACTGACACTCCACTTTATGCTATTACACAGTACACAACTACACTCTACGCTACTCCACTGTATACCACTCCAATGTACCGCACGACACCCTACAAAACTACGCTATTCCTTTGTATGCCACTTCATTATACGCTAATGGACTGTACACCACTCCACTATATGCTGTTGGACTGTACACTATTCCACTCTACACCACTCCATTGCATGCCATTTCACTCTACACTAATCTACTGTATGCCACTGCACTCTATGCTATTCCACTGTACGCCACTCCACGCTAAGCCTCTCCACTGTACAGCACTACATTGAATGGAACTAGACTCTACACTATTCCACCTTATGCTACTCCACTCTATGCCACTACACTCCATGCCATTCCAATGTATGCCACTCTACTGTGCGCTACTCCATGTGCTATTCCACACTAATCCCCTCCACTTAACTGCACTCCAATGTATGCCACACTACGGTACACAATTCCAGTGTACGCTACTGCAATTTATACCACAACATTCTACACCAAGACACTCTACGCCACAATACTATATAATACCACTCTACTTAAAATAGGCCACATGGAGTCTAACAGCTGTGCAAACCCTGTAGTCACACACTGCCAGTAAAAACCAAGTGTTGCTATTTATCCAGTAATGTAAATCAAGTCACTCAGTCCAAAAGGCAGAAAGACTTACTGTTTCAATGGATTTCGCCTGCAAACTACCTACATTGGTGTCTCCAAGCTCCACATATTACCCTCGTCTGCAGTCTGCTCATGTTTGTAGTTTCAGAGTAGCAGTATCACGTGACCGTGAGTCCACAACATCGCTTGTCATGTGGCGGAGTGCTCAATGTAACCAACACTGGGTAAAGGAAAAGGTCTAGAAAGCTTCAGATTGTTAAATCCAAGCGTACTTGCGCTCAACCCCGTTCAAATCTACTGGAATTCGAAGTGCTTTGTCACCACCTTTAATATAAATATATAAGCACCCATTCATCATTTCTGCATAGGGAGGTTTAATTTCTTTGGTAAAAGTGGTATGTATATGTTTAAAAAGTAAGATATATGTTATTATCACTTTCCTCAAGAGTCTTCTTTCAAGATTTTTTTTATAAATGCAACCAAAAATATTAATATCTGAAAATAAAAATAAAAAGTGACATATGATGTCAATCATCCATAACTGGTATAATAATTTGCTTGTATTTGTCTAAGGACAGCGTTCCCAGGGGTATCATTACTAAGACCCTACCCGTATGTAGCCAATCTGAGGAGGACCAGGGTTGGATTTACAAAAAGGATGTGTTTAGTACTGGAAAGCATATTTTCCAACCTTCCAATAATAATCCATCATACAACACCATGCTATCACTGTCCAGCTTTTTCTAAAAGTGGTCTCCTCCAGAAAAATTAGTGAAAAATTGGTTACTAACAGGCCCCGTGGTACTGCATTAGCTCTCAAATACTCTGTCATGATCACCACATGTAGTATTATTTTAATCTGATTTCGTTTTAGGTCTGCCAACGAATCCCAGTCCTCAGTCTCTGCTACGGTTCATGCAATATTAATATCAGCCATTAGCGGTGGTCCTGGTAAGATGGAGTTTGCATCCTCATTAGTGTAAGATAAGCCTATGTTTGCTGCCACTTTGATGGTAATAATAGTTGGACTCAGTAGTTTACAGGAGTACGTGACCCTGCCATTTGGGATACATTGGGATGACATGGTGAAAGGTAAAAGCGTGTATTGGTGAACCTAGGGGAAACCTGGGATGTAAACGAAATACCACCAAAATGTCCAAGCACTATATTGTGTACGGTTACTCCATATCAGAATTGATTAACTTTATTATTGAACAATTGGAGAATATGGATTCTACTGAAGACATCCTGTTTGGGAAGGACAGTGTTAAATTTACAGACTGGCTACATACCGGGAGGGTTTAAACGAGTATATCCGGTGGAACGCTCTCCTTTGGAAATAACAAACAAATTAAAAGACCAGTTATGGATGATTATTGACATCCTATGCCGCTTTTTATTTTCAGACATGTCCATTCCATTTTTAAAAAAGTTCTCGAAAAAGTTTCTTGGGGAAAATTAGAATAACATTATCTCTTACTTCTTTTTAAAATATACAAACCATCTTTACAAAAGAATTGTATTCTCCATAAGAAGAAATGATGGCTAGGTGCTTATGTATTTCTATAAATGTAGGAAAGAAGCACTTCAAATTCCCCTTGATGTGGATGGGGTTGAGTGCTAGTACACTCGGATTTAACAATCTGGAGAGTTCTAGACTTTTTTCCCCTTTACCCAATGTTGGTTACGTTGAGCGAGCCATCACGTGACACATAAGATTGTGGATGCTTGGTCACGTGATATGCCAACACTGATACTACAAACACGAGCAGACTGTAGATGTGGGTAAAATCTGGAGCTTGGAGACCGCAATGTACTTAGTTTGAAGACGAAATCGCTTAACAAAGTAAGTCTTTATGTCTTTTGGACTCACTAAGCTGACTTATCTTACCTCTAGACTTGATAAACTACAGACTAAAGGGTATGCCCGGCTCTAAGACTCAAAGTGACGTAATTTTTGCAACCACACAAGAAGGTTGGAAGAATGGAATGGTTTTTGATGTGAGCATGTTTTCACAGCCGAATCAATAACTCGCTTTTGAACCCAATGATATAGACACATCTTTGGACTCTGGTTTTCAAGTGCTTGTGTCTGTCTATGTATATTCTGCATATCCCATTTGTGTGTAGGGAATACACCTGTGTGCAAGGTTCACAGTATGTTCACACCGTTTGGAATGTTTACAGTGCTGAAGAGCACCATGAGTCAACATAAAACATGATGTTTAATCGTTGTTCATCTCTCAATCCATAGATCCTTATATATGAAGAAGTGCCTCATAAGGGAGTGTACGAATTGCATCCCGTTGTAGCTGATTAGTGCGTGCTGGAAACTTGCCTATCAAAAAGCGTGCATCAATATTGTGAATACCTGATCATTTTTCATCCTCCACAGGGTTATTAGTCCTGATGAAAGTCATTTGACCCTCCTTGGGCACTAGAATATGGCTGAAACATGTAGACCTTTCTAGATACTGGGGTTGTACTAATTACTCCACAAGCATCATCTGTTCTGTTTTTAATCCTGACACAAGATATCATAATAAATGTATTTTTGAATATTCTTGGAGGCAATTTCATCTCGCCAACCTACCGTGCCTCCCTATCCCACAAGTGCTCCCTTGTGCTTCAAGGTTGAGCCCACACAGATACAGTCAGTATCTGGGTGCAGACTCGATGATGTCTGCCACTGGAATTGCCAGTGGGTGAGAGTAATTTTTTAAAATAAGAAAAAACCCATAGAGTATTGTGTGAATTAGAGAGAATCAAACCGATCCATGTGAGGTCTCTCTTTTTTTGGTAGTTTGTTCCAGTTGGATGAGGAGGAAACCCACTTTAAAAACCTTCTAACTCCACTCTTCTTGATTTGGTCTACCTATGTATGTACATTTCAGTTATTGGGTTAAAAAAACATCAATTGCATTCAACCTTTCTCTCATGCCTACTCTCTCTGACTCATCCCAAACCTTTCTTACAAGTACCAACTCAAAGCTTGCCTTTCAAACTTTCACCTCTTTTTTTATCCAATTCTCCCAACTAAAATGCGCACGTGTACAGTATTCCCAATCACAACTCACAAATCCCCTTTTCTAATCGACTTCCATTATCCTATCCCAACTCAAAGCACTACTAAATAGAACGACAGCACAATCTTTCAACAACTAATCCACAAGGGAAACAACTATGCACATATTACTAATCTACTAACTATTTAACTCTAATCTTGGGTTGAGGAGCAGCGTGCTACTTGCTGCCGTAAAGCGCTTCAATGCTTCATCAGGGGTAGTAAGCGATATATAAACAAAATGTACATATTCAACGATATGGGCTAGAAAGAGAGCAATGTGGGGGGGGCATACTAGTATGACAGCTAGAAAACTTAGGCACTCCCTCATAGAGCGGTTAAACAAGAAGGAAAATAAATAATAGTTCCCTAAAAGCAAGCAGGGGAAGCACAGAAATCAGCCAGTGAAAGAGAATATGCAAATAAAAGTGATGCTGATGCCAACCAATGGGCATGCTGCAAGCCCCTCTGTTCTTGGTAAGATATATATATATATATATATATATATATATATATATATATATATATATATATATATATATATATATATATTACCTACTGGCGGTCGCCAGTAGGTAGTTATAGTTAGGATTTTTTTCAATGTTAAATCTCAAAATTCTATTTGGAATAACTTTAGCACCGGTTGACGAATCTGCCTGAAAATTTCCTGAAAATGGCCTCGTCGAGCTCCGGTCCTTCCTTGAAAGTTTGGGGGGGATACGTCAAGCGGGGGCCGAGATAAAAGGGGGGTCCCAAAACGCGTTTTCCCCATGTAAATTTCCATAGGGCGGTCGATTTCACTTTTAGCCCGAACGGCTGAATGGATTTCCAGCAAACTTGGCAAAATTGAAGGGACTGGTAGCCCGATGTGCCTTTGCTATGTCTCAAGATATGTGCTGCAGTGGATTTTGAGTAATTTAGGTTCAAAAAAATATATATATCTATAGGCGCTCTCCGGTGCGCGCACCGGAGTGCGCTCCAGGCGCGACACGCGACTTGCGCGCAGGAAGCTGATTGGCTCTTGGGTGTCTGTAAACATTCTAAACAGTCTGGAGCGGCCGCCATCTTGTGTCTCGGTAAAATCGAGACACAAGGGGTTTGAAAAAAAAAGGGGCAAATGACCATAAGGGGGAAGAGTAGACCCCCTCTGACCCCCTAGGTTTGATGTGGGGGCTAAAATAGGGTCCTGCGGGGCATTACATTTTTTTTTTTTTTTTTCGTTTTGCGCGGGGGAAGCGCATGGTACGCGCACCGGCGAAGCACGGGGAAAATCCAGGACCATATTTATGAAGGCCTTGCGCTGCCAGTTTTGCGCCCCCTGTGCGTCAATTTTTGTGACGCACCAGCGGTGTAAAAAAATGCGCATTGTTACGCAATATTTAAAAAGTGACGCATCTATCTAGATGCGTCACTTTTTAAATATAGTGCAACGAGGCACATTTTTTTACACTGCTGGTGCGATGCGTCACTTTTCTGTGCGCACTCCTTATGACATTCCAGATGTGTCATATTTAACCACTTCCCTGCTAATGACAAGGTCAACTCGTCATGGGTTTTACCTGCCCTGTGCTTATGACGAGTTGACCTTGTCATGAACAATGGGAAACAGTGGCCTGCAGCACCCAGCGGGAAAAACCCTTAGCAGCCAAGGTGTTAATGTATGACGAATCATGTTGCAAGGAGTTACAGATACATCAGTATTTCTGACATATCTGTAAACATAAAAGTGACGCGAGGCAGGCGCAAGATTTTGACGCAACAGCATCCTAAAAGTGACGCAGAGAAATCTCATAGATTTCAGTACGTCGTTATTACCAAGCTTTTTGCGGGGGAATGCCCCCTCTGCATACATTATACCTGACGCAGATATAATGTGGCGCAGAGTTTTAAAAAGTGACCCATGTACCTAGATGCGTCACTTTTTAAAAATAGCGTCAGGTATAATGCATGCAGAGGGGGTGTTCTCCCGCAAAAAGCTTTGTAATAGCGACGCAGTGAAATCTTTGAGATTTCACTGCGTCACTTTTAGGATGCTGTTGCGTCACAATCTTGCGCCTGCTTTACAGCAGGTGTTAGACTGACGCAAGACCTTTCACATGGTGCTTTTTCCATGTGAAAGGACACATTACTGGAGTTGCGTCACTTTTGTGACGCACTCCAGCAATGCGTTACTTGGAATGTCATAAGGAGTGCGCACAGAAAAGTGACGCATCGCACCAGTGGTGTAAAAAAATGTGCCTCGTTGCGTTATATTTAAAAAGTGACGTATCTAGGTAGATGGGTCACTTTTTAAAATCAAGCGCCACATTATATCTGGGTGAGGTATAATGCATGCAGAGGGGGTGTTCCCCCGCAAAAAGCTTTGTAATAGCGACGCAGTGAAATGTTTGAGATTTCACTGCGTCACTTTTAGGATGCTGTTGCGTCCTTTAAATATAGTGCAACGAGGCATATTTTATTACACTGCTGGTGTGATGCGTCACTTTTCTGTGCGCACTCCTTATGACATTCCAGATGTGTCATATTTAATGTATGACGAATCATGTTGCAAGGAGTTACAGATACGTCAGTATTTCTGACATATCTGTAAACATGAAAGTGACGCGAGGCAGGCGCAAGATTTTGACGCAACAGCATCCTAAAAGTGACGCAGAGAAATCTCATAGATTTCAGTACGTCGTTATTACCAAGCTTTTTGCGAGGGATTGCCCCCTCTGCATACATTATACCTGATGCAGATATAATGTGGCGCAGAGTTTTAAAAAGTGACCCATGTACCTAGATGCGTCACTTTTTAAAAATAGCGTCAGGTATAATGCATGCAGAGGGGGTGTTCCCCTGCAAAAAGCTTGGTAATAATGACGCAGTGCGTCACTTTTAGGATGCTGTTGCGTCAAAATCTTGCGCCTGCTTCACAGCAAACCTTTCACATGGTGCTTTTTCCATGTGAAAGGACACATTACTGGAGTTGCGTCACTTTTGTGACGCACTCCAGCAATGCGTTACTTTTGTGTTTACAGATACGTCAGAAATACTGACATATCTGTAACTCCTTGCGAATTGATTAGTCATATATTAAATATGACATATCTGGAATGTCATAAGGAGTGCGTCCACAAAAGTGACGCATCGCTGTTTTCACGTAGCGATGCGTCACTTTTCAGAAATGAGGCCTCCAGTTTATTCACTGTGTCATAACTTTCTTTTCTAACACTCACCTTCTTTCATTCCTCCTACTTCACTTCCTTTCACCTCTCATACCTTTCTGTTCTTTCTTACTCATTCTCCTTTCAATTATCAATGCACTATATTTCACTTACTCTTCATTTTTTTAAGAATATAGCTCTTTGATGAGAATTGGAGGTAGTTCTGAAAAGAACTTTTGGTTTTCTTCTTTTAACTGAACAGGAACAAAAACAGGGAATGGAAACTGCTCAACAGGAGCAAAAAGAAAACAAAAAAATTAGGGGTGGGAAGGGCAGCGATGGTTCTCCAATGCTCGAACCATGAGCAGGACACTTTGCTCCCCATAGGTGAGGAGTTGATTGCAGTATCTGCATTTGACGACCCCATGGTTAAATGCAGGTTGTATGTTTGCCACCTGCTCCTGCGATTGCTCTCTCCCAGAAGAAGTTGCTCCTCCGGTTGATGTAGAGGCCCCATCTCTGGGAACCTCTTGTGCCAGAGCCCTGACACTTTCCCGGGCAAAATTCTGGGGGTGCCTCCTCTCCACATGGCGAATCATGGTAAAGTTGCCAAAAGAGTACTTTTTTTGGGGGTTACCCCGTGACAGGACCTGTTTGCAGATCCTGCACTCCACTTTTGGTGCATTCACCTTTTTCTGGTCTGCTGGAAACTTAAAAAATTTCCAGATGAAATGCTCTTTGACCTTCGGCTGAGGAGGCTCTTCATCAATGAATTCAGGCTCATCTTCACTGCTGGATGGTCTGGCAGCCATGATTATCCAAGAAATATGCAACAGCAAAAAGGCAGGTCTTTCAGTCACAAAAGTGAAAGAAGAAGTGAAGGAAATGGGTGGGGATTTCATTCATTGTAAAAAAAAAACTGTTAGCAACCAATGAAAAGTGTTATTTTAGGGTCACATGACCCGACGCGTTTACGCTGCGCGCTCCGGAGCACTTCCGGTGCGTTTACGCAGCGCGATCGTAGGCGCTTCCGGGGCGCAAACGTGGCGCGATCGTAGGCGCTTTTGCGTGCGTTTACGCGCCGCGAACGTAGGCGCTTCCGAGGGCACTTACGTTGCGCGCCGAAGTGACGTCATCAAACTTTAACAGAAATGCATAATCATTTTCCTTATTAAAAAAAACTAATTTTATTTGTATGGTACGAAATGTTTTGCATTATTATTAACTTTTCATTCATATTTTTTTTCACGAACGACAGTTGCGCTCTGGGTGCGCTTTCAGATGAGCTCACGGAAAAGCTTACCGGAGAGCTTAGCTGAAAGCTTCCCGGAGCACGCACCCAGAGCGCAAAAGAAAAAAATTATATAAAAAAAATGAATACTTTAAAAAAAACAGCAAATTGTAAAAAAAAAAAAAAAGGTTAGAAACTCGATATACAAAGGAATTAGCATTTAAAAAACCTATCAAATTCACTGAAAAAACCATAGGTTTCACACCAGTTATAGTTAGGAATTAGCATTTAAAAAACCTATTACATTCACTGAAAAAACCATAGGTTTCACACCAGTTATAGTTAGCTGGAAATTTTACTGATATAAAACCATTGAAATTCCCACGTTATAGTTAGATGGACTCACTATAACTTGCGCGTGCAATGCACTGCTGATGACGTCACATATTACATCACTCATGACATGGTCAGTGACATCACTCATGACATCACTGATGACACCATCCAGTGAATGTGTGTCTTTCTGAAAAATAAATATATTTTATATATGTATATGTAAAAGTTGATGGAAGAATAAATGTTTAAATAAGTGTCTAAATGGATGGTTTTTAAAAACAAATTGATTGGTTAACTGGCTTATTAAGTGTATGTTAGTGAATACATATATTAGTGAGTAATGTTTAAATATTTAAATATATGTATTAGTGTTTCACTTTGTTTATAAGTGGCTGCATGGGTTGGTGAGTAGCTACATGTGTAGGTATATTGGTTATTAGATGTTTTTTTAGTATCAGTTTGAGTGTTTGTATGGTTTGGTGGGGGTATTACTTATCACATAGATGCATGAATGACTGACTCTCTCTTTGTATGTGTTTTGAAGACAGCATATGTGCAGGACTGTATGGGTGGATGAGTGTGTATATGTGTGTGTTACTGCGTGAATGATTGTCTCACTAGTGTCTTTATCAGTAACTACATATGTTTTAATCTAGTATATGTGAATATTGATGTATATAAGTGAGTATATGTGAGAGTAAGAGATTGTAAGAGTTCCTGTTTAAATAAGTATGTGTTTCTATAAGTGATTGTTTAAGAGAGTAAGTAGGTGTAAGTTTCCTTAGAAGTAAGGTGGTAGTGTGTGTTTAGATGTATATGCAAATAAATGGATGTTCAATAGTTTACTTGCATGGGTGAGTATGTGTGAGAGTAACTTTTGGATGACTGTTGGTGTGTAACAGGATGTATAGGTGTATCACTACATATGATGAGTGAGTATATGTATGAGTGACTATATAGAACTGTTGGTGAATGAGTGGATGTGTATATAGATGGTGGAATTATTGAATTGGTTGTTGTAACTTTTATGTGTATCTCCATTTTTTGAAAATGTTAATTTCTATTTTTGAATATGTGTTTCATGGGTTACATTACACTGAAAGGAGGTCTGTCACTCTGTCTCAAGGATGATGTCATCAGTGATGTCATGAGTGATGTCACTGACCATGTCATGAGTGATGTAATATGTGACGTCATCAGCAGTGCATTGCACGCGCAAGTTATAGTGAGTCCATCTAACTATAACGTGGGAATTTCAATGGTTTTATATCAGTAAAATTTCCAGCTAACTATAACTGGTGTGAAACCTATGGTTTTTTCAGTGAATATATATATATATATATATATATATATATATATATATATATATATATATATATATATATATATATATATATATATATTGATTGGTTGCCTGGAAAGCTATATGCAGTACTAAAAATGCATGTTGTCTAACCACAGAAAAAAAGATACTTCAGTTAAAATGAACTCAAGTAATTAAATGGCGCAGTTGCAGCAGCAGGCGGTATGCAAAAATAAGGAGTATTTTATTATCAAACGGGCAGTAAAGTGCAGTCTATGTTTTGTCTGTTTACTAGTAATTAGAATCAACTATCCAGACCACACTCTTACGAGATGACTGCCTTGCAGACCTCATGCATTTAACAGGAGTCTTCACACGCCTGCCAGGAAGTGTAGTTTAAGACAAGTTTGTAGCAGGAAGCCAGCGGCAAATGAAAGTAAAACCAAAGGGAACTTGTGCAACAAGAAAAAAAATAGATGTCTGCTGTCAAACGTGTATGGTCGTAATATGGATTTCCCGCCATGATGCACAAGGCACGTGTTCCGCTCTAATACACTATATGCCATGAAGAAGCAGGCATGTCAATAAAATTAGACATATGCCATACTTCACAAAAACAATGGCTACCTAGAAGCTGTAGCTGCATAAAGCAAAAATGTTGCACAATCAAACTAGGCATTGGTATTTTATTGTTTTGTCGTTCGGCCAAAGGCCACTTTTGAGGAGTTCAAAGGGAGTTGGTGTTGACGAGATGACAACAAAATAATAAAAACTGCATCATCTGGTGTTTACTCAGTCTGATAAATCCTCACAGGCATGCTCTGTACTAGCACAGGCTTTTCAACTGATCTACTTATCACCTGTAAACTCCTACCTATAAACTCAGCTTTTTTTTTAACACAGAAACAATTTATTTAATGACTGCAGCATAAAGCAAGACCACGAGTACTTTACATGCTTGCGTCTTTACATTTACTTAATGGGGCTCTTAATACCCATGAAAAAAGTGCTGAAATTAGTGCAAGTAGGATTTGAATCTGTTTTAGCACCAGCTCCCATTAGGGTTTTAGTACAAACTGCACTTGCTTCATCTAAGAGGTGGAAGTAAGTGGTTCTATCATTGCATCATTGTGTGGTATGCTATGCTATGCTAACCAGTAGTTTCAACTTCTCACTTCAATTTTGAGTCTCCTTACATTTAAGTCAACTTTCATAAAGTGGCCGCCATGTTAATCATCTTCACAGATCTCCTAAATTATCCTTGCAGCCCTTTCAGTTATCTCGCCTGTCAGGCTTCCACCTCACGTGTGCATGCCAGGACCTTAGGGTGTCAAAGGAGGGACCCAAGTAAAGTGAATCTGTCTACAAGGTGTTAGTACTGCAGTCAAGATACATGGCTTTGGAAGCTGCCAATGATGGTCTGGAGAGGATGCTGACTGTGGGGGATGCCTACTCCCACCACAACTTGTGCGCCATGTGCTGCTTCTAGGCAACTTCAACCATTTGAGTCTCATCAGGATGTACTAGTTCTTCAGCTCTGTTTATCTGCATAGGTAAACTATGCATTTGTGCTCAGTATTCTGCATACCTATTTACATGAGAGCCATTCATGGTGTTCAACTATTCGTATTATGCCTCATCGTCTTCGACGTTAGTTGCTAACTCAGTATCTCACATTCTACATGCCTTCTTACCTGAAGACTTTTAACCAGTATATTTAACTTCTGCTCTCAAGCACACATGATCAGTACAGAGCATTTCCCAGGACAGGAACTGTACTTTTATCCATCAAAACTTAGACATTATTCTCAGAACATCACAATTATGCATATCTATATTCTGCAAATGGGCTACCCCTAGTCTGCATACCATGTGAAGACATGCACACATAACACACACACGTATTTGTTACAGCTTTTCATTTGAACTAAACCCTATTGGCACAACATAGGTTTTAGCACAGGCATATTGCTCAACCCATGGCTGTATCTGAACAGATTTGGCTGTGACTAGTGGTGATCTCAACAAGCTACTTTTGGCTAATTCTAGGTGGCACTAACCACTATTTGGCCAGTTTGTCAATATGATAACATGAAAAAATTGAAATCTGTCTGGGACTGGCTGTTTTGTACCTACTCGAGCTCTTCAACTATTAGGTTCCACTGTTTCCTTGCCAGATACAACCAAGTCCTGGTCAGCATCTAAATTAAACAATGTAAATGTACCTTTTGATCTATGGGTGTTCCTATAATGAATGTGATGGTACGCAGTAAGGGTGCCCGATCTCCCGCGTATGGAATTAAAATACAGTTATAAATGGTGTGGTGTGGGTCCCTCATACCCCTAAGCCACACAGCACCTGTTGTATTATTGGCCACATCTCTAAAAAGTACATTACATTTCAGTATTTTTCTCCTATATGCTACTTCTTATAGTCATATTTCAATATTCGGGTAACCACAGTTCACTAAAGGGAGCTCAATACAGGTATGACAAATCCAAAGAGGCCCAGACCAACCATTAAGCAAACAAATAAGATATCAGCCGCCGGGGCAGGCAGCAGAATTATTTTCAATTAACCCCTCACAGCTGCTGCCTTTCTTATATTGCTATAAAAAATAGGTGGACGAGAAATGTTTGTAAAAGGATTTATTGGAGGGGGGGGGCATAGCTAGGTTGGTGGGTGCCTAGGTAGGATTGTGGTGGCAAAGCTACGATGGCGGATTCTCTCTCCTCAGTCCGCGCTCACCTACAAGTCTGCAACCCAAACCCAATTCAAACAACTGATGGTCAAGGAAATTGCACTGGTGAGACAGATTTTGCCAGATTGAATTTAAAGCAAGCAGAAAACACTGACAACGGCTAATGAGGCAAAGGGACGTTATACTACGTGTGCGCGATGCAATTGTGCATCAAAACAATGCCCGGAGGGGGGTAGTGGCTTCACCCCCGCCCTTGATCTTATCCCACCTGCCCCTGAGAGAAGGAGATGCCTTCCTGAGGGGGGAGTAGAGGAGAGGGGGGGCTCCCCACCCTGAGGAGACACAAACTCAAGCAGGCCAACCGAATTGGCCCCAAACTTACAGTGTCACAAAAGAGGGGTGTTTCGGGCTGTTTCATGCCAGCTTGACTGTGTGTGACCAGGGAACGCTGAGGGAGCAAAAACATGGTGGCTGTCTCAGACTGGACCCTGGTGAAGCATTGGAGGGCAAAGGTCAACAGCCCTCCTTCTCCCCGAGGTAGGGTTGACTACGGGAGGACCGGAGGTGGTGAGTGCCTCTGTGACCAAAGAGGACGCCTTGTAGGCAGGTTTAGACTCTGAGCTGGGCTGCCTTAATGCCCAACTATCAGAAACACCATGCAACACTACGAAACTATCTTTAATCCTCAACTGGACCCGCTACACTGAAATGGCGGCAGCTGTCTGCCAATGTGGTGGCTTGCAGTGGGAATCTGGAACTAGACAGAGCCCACACAGCCTTGAGATCACAGCAATCGGCCAAGACCCCTCCTGTCATTATCACTAAGGTGCACTAAGTTCAACTACAGGAGGAAATAATAGAGGCAGCCAGAAAGAAAAGAGACATCACATACGAGGACTTCAACATTCAGATTTACCAGGACCTTTTACAAGTGGTCCTTCAGAACAGATGTGAATTTAAACCCTTGACAACTTCTTTAGGACCAAAAGGATTTAACTCCACTGCGGTCAGCCCTTCAAACGTATATGTCAGTGGCAAAGAAAGACCAAACACATATGCTCACTCTCGGTAGCCAGAGCATTGCAGGAGTTAAATGTGCTAGGTGACAGGATAGCCCCCAGATCCTAGTGGGTGCACCGGAGGAGAGTCCACCAAAAGAGGACGCCCCTCACAGGGGACGCCGTGGCCGAATACCAAAAGGACCTCATCACTACATTAAAGCAACAAGCACAGCAACTCGGCCCATGATGACAGAATGAAATTTCAAGCCCCCCCCCCAAAAAAATTAACTAGACACACCCTAGAGAATGAGCACTTCGATTGGACTAAATATGGGAGAACAATAAGACGTAGGCGGGTGTGGTGGACAGGGATGGAACCTTACTGGAAGGAATCCTGATAAAGAGACAGACACCAACAAACTTCTGGATTAGTATGAAACTAGATGATCACTGCTATGAGTTGTGATCATGCCAGTTTTAATGTTCGGAAGTTTAACTGGGGGTGAGACGTGGTGGTCTGCAATGGCGGGAGGGGATGGAAATTTCAGGAACAGACTTCTTCCAGTATACTAAACAGTTGAAAGGAAAGAGGGAGAACTTTCGAAACAACTGTGTCGAGGAGAAAAGTGATAGAACATGAAATGATCAGTTACAGATATAAATACATGCATTACAGGTGCAACACAATCTTTGCTCTACACGCATTAGTCTACTGTGCGCCCACAATCAAGTGTCTAGATACCACCTTGTTTGGAAGTTACCAACAGCGCCGGCTTAAGGGCAGTGCGACCGGTGCGGCCGCACTGGGCGCTGAGCTGTGGAAGGGGCGCTGACCCCAGGGGAGAACTGTATTCAGCAATAACTGATGATTGGAGAGATGAGTGGCACTTTTGCCCAGTGGTAGTGAGAGAATTCGAGGAGGTCATGAGGTGTGGGGGCGCCAAAAATGATTATTGCACGGGGAGCCACCAGTGCTAAAGCCACCCCTGACCAACCACATATAACTTTCCTTCCGTATTACTTTAACACTTGATGAAGACATCAATCAGTCACCAGTTCCTACAGTCAAACTATCTATGACAACTATGAATTATTTCTCGTTTCTGCTCCACTCCGCTAAGGAAATATGGGTAAATGTACTGATCCTACATGCCACAGAAAAGCTGCACCAACAACTTGCTTGAAGAATATCAGTAGTCATTAAAGTAGAGCCATTAGCGTGCATCACCTGCTCTCTCCTGATTGGGATACTGCTAAACCCGCAAGCATAAGGTACTTGGAAAGGTCGGCTGACCTTTTTGTTGAGAAACACGGAGTGCTGCGAAATGATGCTGATAAATGGAGTCTTTACTGGGTAAAGCTTTTCCTGCAATTAGGATAAAGTCATACCTCTCATGCAACACATTAACAATAGGTTACAGACCATTTAGAGGCCTTTAATTTAAATCACTTAATTACCGTATCACTTGCAACACGCAGAAAAACTAAAACGGAGGACTGCGATTTTTCATTTGGGACCTATCCGCATGACAATTACATATGATCAAATTACTGCTATACAATAAGGAATTGTAGCAAATAATAATGCCTTACGGATGTCCACTTTAGATGCTCGGTTCCACTGATGGACTCAGAACCCGTTTATGGAAGCAATTTCATGCAGTAGAAAGCCACATGTCTCAGGATAATCCAACAGGTCACTTTGCTCTTCTGAAGACTGACCATCCATGGGTACCACTGAAGGTCATATGGTTCCTTGGAGGGAAACACATGCTTGTTGTCCTCCCATCAGCTGCTTCTGCATCCATGTCAATTGTTGCTATCATACAGCCTGCTTATCAGGAACAACCATAAGAAGGAAAACCAAACCTCCCCCCTCCCCAACCAGTGTGTCGGATTCTCAAAGTATAGATGTTAGCATGCACAGCGCTCTCATCGCGTTCCCTCTGTGGACCCAGGAGGGTCATTCTTGGCATCTGTCAGGCGTAGCAAACGGAGGTATCTGGGGCAAGTGATTTTGTTGAATTCTTTAGAAAGGAGTGCAAGCAGTGGCTGCCAGACTGTTTGGAATGATGCCACTGATTGTGTGAGAGTGGCTTGGATACGTTCCATTTCCAGAGTGAACCAAAGTTTATGCAGCCACCCGTGTGAGTAGGTCATGTGGTCGCCCCCCAGAGGGATAAGAAGTGTTGGGATGCAGCCTGCATCGCAATGTCCATCTGGCGTCCTCGTACTGATTTCAAAGGGAAGACGAGTGTGTTTGGAAGACCAAGGAGGGTGTAAGCTGGAAATCATGGGATCTCAGGGTCAAATGAACTATCTATGTCGTTGAGTACTGCTGTCCAATACTCCCTAACTTCTGTGCAGTCCCATAGTAGGTGAGTCAGGGTGCCCTTTTCCCCACAACCCCTCCAGCAGGATACGCTGCGGGTCGAGTTGCCTCTGTTCAGCCTCAGAGGGGTGAGGTACCAGTATGTAGCTAGTTTCACCGCCATTTCTCTGCCCACGGCATTCCGCGCTGGGAGGTTGGCCCTGTAGTAGACCGAACGCCATTCACGATGCAACAGTGTCCTCCGCAGCTCCTCTTCCCAGCGTCCCTGCCCGCTGCGTGGTGTATCTGGTGGGGGGCGGGGGGGGGGGGTTGAGCATCTTATAAAACTCTGTGATAAGGCCCTTATCTAATTCTTTCGTAACCAGCAATTTTCGAAAACCAGTCATGTACCTACCAACTAATGGGGCCTGTGCAGGGCGTGTGAGCCAATGCCTGAGCTGGAAGTACTGAAAGAGCTGCCGCGAAATGATATCAGATCCCCGAGTCAGCACCGAAAAGGGAAGAAAGCCTTGTAAATTGAAGAGATGACCAGCCGATCTACAGCTAGACCTCCGCCACTGTGGAAATGCTTGAGGGTCAGTGCCAGACGGGAACCCAGGGTTGTCCCAGAGAGGGGTGAGCGGGGAAGGGAAAGTTGTGAGGGCCCGTTTAACAGCAACCGTGGCCCATTCTCTCAGGATGGTGCAGGTAATATGTGAATTCTGAAGGTAACGTGGCCTGTGAGATCGATGTAACAACGATATCCTCCACAGAGACATCTGGGCCATGGCCCTGTCTTGGAAGAGCCACCTCTTCTCCAATTCTGGCCTGTACCACTCTACCAAATAGCGCAGTTGTGCTGCTTGAAAGTATTGTTGGAGTTTAGGGATCCCCAGGCCTCCCTCGTCCATCCCTCTGTATGCCAGTTGCTTATGTAAGCGTGGTCTCTTTCCACCTCATATAAAATGCTGGAGAGCTGATTGCAGGTTTGCGATAGTCCCGGCCGGTGGGGACCCTGGAATAGTTTGAAAAATATATAAAATCTTGGGAAGGGCCGACATTTTCACCGCTGCAATCCTTAATAGCAAGGAGAGCGGTTGTTTGGTCCAGCGGTCCAGGTCTTTATGGATCTGCATTGCGAGGTTGGTGTAATTGAGGGCACTCGTCTTCTCCATGGACGGAGTAAGGGTGATACCCAAATAAGGAAGTTGTGGCTGCGTCAATAAACTCCCCCCATACCCCGGTGTGTCATGGGTAGAGCGTGCATTCTTGCCCAACGTCAGAATCAGTGATTTCCCTCTATTCATCCGGAAGATGGACACCCTTCCGAAGGATTCCACTTCTTCCAGAAACGCTGGTACAGCGCTCTCTGGATGATCAAGAGCCAACAGGATCATGTCAGCATATAGTCCTATAGAATGTGGTTCCCCGCCGAACGTTATGCCCCGTATATTCGGATTATCACTGAACTTTTGTGCCAGCGGTTTGACGTAAAGCGCGAACAAGAGAGGAGAAAGGGGGCATTCCTGACGTGTACTGCGTTGAATTTTAAAAGGGCTGGATTGTAAGCCGCCTAGGCGGACCCGCGCCTGGAGGCGATGATAGCAACTCGCAACCCATGCTTGGACGCGTTCAACCACTCTAAAATGCACCAGAACCTCCTGCAGGAAACCCCAATCAACACGGTCAAACACTTTTTCAGCGTCGATAGCCAGTAAGACCAAGTCTGATTGCTGAAAGTGGGTTTTATTGACCAGATGTAGGAATCGCTTAGTATTGTCACTACATTGCCGACCCGGGACAAAGCCCGATTGGTCCGGCTCAATAATTCCTTGTAAACAAGATCCAAGCCGCGCCGCCAGCACGCCCATAAACAGCTTGAGATCTAGGTTAAGCAAGGAAATGGGCCGAAATGCCGAACACTGTATAGTGTCCTTGCCCAGTTTGGCCAGCAGTACGATCATCTCCGCTTCCAGCATGTCCGACGGGATGGAACCCAGGCCTTGGAATGTATTGAAAAGCCGATTGAGTAGAAGGGCAAGTAGCGAGCAGAAAGTTTTATAAAAACCGGCGGAGAAGCCGTCCGGGCCAGGCGATTTTAGGGGTTTGAGGCGGGATATTGGCGCTACTACCTCGTCAAGTCGGATGCGAGTGTCTAGTGTGTGCGCGTGCGCTGAAGTTAGCGCCGTAGTGGCAATACCTCTCAGATAGGCATCAGCGTCTGCTCCCGGGACTGTTTCGGCACTGTATAATGAGGCGTAATAATTGCGAAATGCCTCCGCGATCTGCGCCTCGTCCCGAATTTCGTCCCCGTTCCTGTCACGCAAAGCCAGGATTTTCGAGCGTTGGACCTTTGCCTTCAGTGCACTGGCAAGGAGTCGACCAGTCGTGTTCCCTCCTACGTAATAAGTATGTCGCAGGTGGAGGGCCGCATATTCAGCCCTATCGATGTCTAGTCCCGCCAAATGGGCTCTAGCCGCCTTTAATTGCTTCCAGACCCTGGGAGCCCCAGTGCGACTGTGGACCCACTCCAGCTCTACGACTTGGGCTGTTAGGGCCTCACGATTCAGTTTACGGTCCTTGGACTCTGCCACTGCCACCACAATAAGTTTGCAGCCCACCACCGCCTTCAGGGCCCCCCACAGTGCTGACACTGGCGTCTCAGGACTATTGTTGATTGCTAAATACTCGGTGATGCACTTATGGAGTTGCCGAGCTACATCTGCACGCTGCAGGAGGGGTTCTCTTAATCTCCTCCCACCCGGGGCCTCCTAACCTTGGGGACTCTGAGTGTAAGCTCCACCGCATCTTGGTCAGAAATAGCCGCAGGAGTGATGCACACGTCTACTACCCGGGCCTCCAGCTCCGAAGAACCTATAAAGTGAGCCAATCTAGCAAAGGTGTGGTGTACATGAGAGTAGAACGTGTATTGTGACGGTCCTGGCTGTTTAGCTCTCCACAAGTCCACTAACCCTCTTTGCTGCAGCCATTCTTTGCCTGCCCACGAGATAGCGCCAGCACTGCCATACCTGTGCCCTGACCTATCTTTATCAGTGTCCATTACTAAATTAAGGTACCCCCTAGAAGCAGAAGGGGGTCTGAGGAGCGCAGCGCTTCCGAGAGGGCGTTCCGTAGGAATGGCTCTTGCCCCGTGTTTGGTGTATACAGAGACCCCACCGTTATCTGCTAGCCACCCACCAATATGCTGTGAGCTAACAGTCTACCTTTGATTTCCCCCACCTTATCCTTGACCTGCCTTCACAATTGTTTAGACACCAGAATCGCAACCTCTGCTTTTTTCTCCGGTGTGGAGGAGAAGAATTGGTGGGGAAAGGCGCGGGACCTCATCCTATGCCAGTCTTTCGAAAGCAAATGAGTTTCTTGGATCAAACAAATCTCGGCCCCTGAGTTTTCCAGATAAGAAAGCACCGCCCTCCGCTTAATGGGATTGTTCAGGCCTTTTACATTTAGAGTCAAAATTCTTAAGGTGGTATCTGTCATTCTGAAAGCAATGGGTAGTATGTGCTAGGTGAATCTAGTGACCTTCCGTCTTGTCGCATGTTTGAGCCATGCCCCTTCGAACACACTGGTTCCCACCCCCGCTCCAAGGCCCCCCTCCCCCTCCTTCCCCAACCCCCAGTCCCCCCCTTTCCTCCCAGACCCCAACAGATAACTCCCATAATCACCAACCCCCAACCCCCCCTCGGCCCCATCACCCTCTGCCCACCTCTCCCCCTCCCTAACCCCAACCAGGAACTCCCAAGTGTGAGTCATAGTCCCAGGCCTGTCAATACTCAGTTCAGGCCTGTGGTAATGTTACGTGGAGGAGTGTGTGGCAGTGGCGACCTCGTTGGCCCCCCGCCCGTCCCCCCCCAGACCTGCGTGGTCTCAGTGCAAAGAAAAAAAACCCTGTTGTCGCTGCATCAGTTGAATGCCGCTGTGTCCTTAGACACTTCCTGGATAGCTGATGCCTGTTCCTGTGCCATTGTCGCTGGGTCTGGTTTAAGATTGGCCTTGAGCGAACGTCTGCCTCCCACTCTTTGCCATCCATCTCATGAGGTTCGCTGTGACTTCTCCTGTGAGGGTCGCAAAGCTGCCTCCTCCGTCTTTGAGTCCTCGTAGAGGTCAATGCCCAGCAGGGCACATGTGTCCCGTAGAGATCGGAGCTGATGCAGGCCTCCTTTCCATTTAAAGATTAGCCTGAAGGGGTGACTTCAGGAATAAGAAATCCCTTTGTCGTGCAAGAACGTTGTGGCTACCCTAAAGGCCTTCCTCTTTTGCAGGGTGATGGCCGAGAGGTCCTGGTACAGTGCCACTGGGTTACCTTGATATTGGAGAGGCGGTTTCTGGCGTGCCTCTCTCAGGATTCTTTCTTTCAAGGGAAAGTCAGGTAGGAAGGCCAGAATATCAGGTGGGGGAGCGGGTGCTCGGCGCACCAGGCCTACCCTGTGCGTCCTGTCGATGAGGATTTCAAAGTTATCGGTTTCCCCCAAGATCTCCCGGAACATTCCCTGCAAAAAGTAAGCAACACTGTTCCCCTCTGCTTTGGATGGAAGGCCTCGGACCCTTATGTTGTTCCTCCGAGAGCGGTTCTCGAGGTCCTCCGCGTGCGCCTGAAGATCGACTTGTTGCTCACGGAGGCGGATTACTTCTTGCTGCAATTGTTCTACCTCCTCGCTCCTAGTCTGTTCCGCTTCCTCCACCGCCGCCACTCGTTCCCCCAAGAAGGCCACATCAAGGCGCAGTTCACGGTGCTCTCCAGCCATATCCTGCTTTAGCATCTGGAAGTCCTCTAGCAAGGAGTAAAATAGAGTCTCCAAGAACGATTTAGTGATGGGGGCCCCTCCGTCCTCCTGCCCTGCGGTTTCTTTCACCGCTGCTGGGGACGGCGGGCCCTTCTCTCCCTAAGGGGTACCCTTGACCAGCATGTCCATTATGGTGCGTCCGCCCCTGCGTCCCACAGAGACCATGATGCGCCAACCGCTCTAGTCCTGGAGAGCCTCGAAAGCTCGTCTGCTTGAATGGGATCTACTCTGATGAATGCGTGCTCACTTGGTGCCCATGTAATGCGGGCCGAGGCCCGGGCCCCCAAATCGTCTTCTGCGCCGCACCGGCCAAGCGCCCTGTCTACTGTTGCGCTCCGGGTATTATGGAGGGTAAGCGCTGCGGGGATCTGCTCCAAGCCCCACTCGCAGCAAGGCAGCGCAGGCAGAGCCTCACCCCGATAGAGTCCACCTTGGCCAGGTCTGGCGCACGCCCTAATGTGTCCCACTTGGCACAGTCACCACGCGGGCGAAGCGCTATGAGGGCCGGACAAACACCACTGTTCCTTTCGCTCCAGTCCTCACCCTCTGGGCAGCAGCCCCTTCTCGCCGGGTAATCACGAGCAGTCAGCAGCTCTGCTCTTCAGCCCGTGCCAGATGTGTCCTCCCTGCCACGCAGGTCTCTCACCGCCCCTCCTTACCAGCTTCAGTACTGCAGGCAGACTAGTCCTTGTAGGTCCCAATGCCTGGAGCTCGATTTTCGCGCTGCCCGGGCGGGCGTTCCCTCCACCGCCGGCCAGCCCCACCTCAGCTCGCCGACAATGCGCTGCTGCCTCTTGTCTCACCGCCGGCTCCCATCCGCTGCTTTCAGTGTGGGCAAAACCTGGTGTCCCACCTCACCGGCCCCCACGCCGCTGGTTGTAGCTCCGGCGGGCTGGCGTGCGTCCACTGGGTGTAGGCCCCAAGTCCTGGGGCTCAATTTACGCGCCTCTTAGGGTGGTGCTCGGCTGCGCGCTCCACAGCTCACCTCGCTCACCAAGCGCTGCAGTCACGCGCTTCCCCACCGGCTCCTGTCTTCTGCTCCA
This sequence comes from Lissotriton vulgaris, assembly GCF_964263255.1. Lineage (NCBI taxonomy): Eukaryota > Metazoa > Chordata > Amphibia > Caudata > Salamandridae > Lissotriton > Lissotriton vulgaris. The sequence goes on from NC_141691.1 coordinate 978,743,581, forward strand.
GCCAGCGCCCTCACGGTGGGCGTCCACCTGGTGGGCCACCTATGCGGAGACTCGTCACGGATCACTCTGTGTTCTTGGGCGCCATTACAGCCCGGCACCAGGCGGGACCCCGCTCCGCAAAGGAAAGGGTGTCGCGTGGGGGTGGCTCCGCTTTCTCTCGCCACCAAAAGGACGGGCACCAGTTGCCCCCGCGCTGCTGGGCACAGTTCACTCCAGCCTGGGGGCTTAAATGCTAATTGAGGGTCACAACGGGGATTCGGGCCGGGAGCCTCACGAACTAGCGTTTACTCAGGCCGCCATCTTAGCCACGCCCCCAACTATTAAAATGCTAAATGCTCGCGTTCATGTACTAACGGAGCCAATTTGACAACCTCAGGAACTAAATAAAGGCTTTAGGCACACTCTTGACCAAGGTTATGACAGCACTCTGCTGAATAAGAACAATTAAACAACATCAGTCCTACAACAGTAACTTAAGATCGGATGATGGCAAAATGGAGTTGCATGATCACTGACAAAGGGTACCTAAAACCGATCTCATACATGGCTACAGCTACGTTTCAGGCGGGAGACTCGATTTTTGATGCCAAAAATGGCTTTATTTTAGCTATATCCCGCCAGAAATTGCATCTGCTTCAACAGAAATCTATAGCATATATACATTCTTACGATTATTTTTTTCTTAACTCTCCCACCTGCCTTTTCAAAAGTGTTAACATGTATGTGGTCAGCACATTGTGCAAGAGTGTGAATAAGATAGATAGCTTTTGACCAAACTAGTACAGGTACAACCACTTCCTAATGCGCATTTCCATGCTCTTGCAATACTATTATCTGGCATCATATTCTACTCTAGTCACAGCAATGACAACAGAAATCCAGTAGCATTGCTTCTGGATTTTAATTTCTTAATACTCATATGTTCCCTTTCTAAAAATGGATCCAACTGGGACAAACAGTGTGTGCTATTTTAAAAGCCTTCTATTCACAAAAGACCCCTTGTCGTGGCGTTTAAGACAAAGGTGGCATACAGGTAGAGTGCATAAATGAAATGATTTTATTTTCCAAAAAGGGTGAGAGATTACTCATTTGCAAATTCACCACAATCTGACAACACACCAAAGTACAAAGACGTCAATGGCTAAAACCAATCAAAAACATCTGCATTTTCTCAATGATCACCTCAGTGTTGTTTGTGTCTTTAGCTAACATATCACCCATGGGGCTGGTCAAAGCAATACATTCCTCAACGTATGTAGGTATTTTAATAAACTCAATCAAAGTGCATTTTATCATCTGTGGGAAACGGGTACAGATTTTAGCACAATACACATTTCTGTTGCTGGCCTCTCATCCTGCAGGTTCCCGTAGCTCTACACCACAACTCCCAGTTAGACTATTGCATGAATGTCCCAGCCGCATTCAAGCAATAGTCTATATTACTTAGATTTGTGAAATGTAGAGATAGGGTTGCAACTACCCACTCAGTAGGCCCTTGGTGTGATGAGCATAAAACTACTGATCCCACACATAAAGCAGAATGCCCAAGATGACAAGTTAGTTCAGGTCATAGGCTTCACAAATATCAATTTATATATGCAGTAATTTTGTAATTTGTAATTTGTAGGGGTATTTATAGAGCGCTACGTTCGCTCCGGAAGGAGCCCTTTAATGCTTCACGGCTGCAGACACATTTTCCATGAGAATCTGTATAGACACCATGCTATTATGAACCACCAAGCTATACCGGCTACAAATCTCCCCCACTGGTCACGTAGCCTCATTCTGCCCCCTATGGTTTTGGGGGCAAGTGGAGAAATCATTCGGGTCAAAAGTCAATTCTGTATCAGCGAGGGTTGCAGAGTGCCTCAAGTGATTGACCGTTGGGGGCAGTCCTTCTCTCGTCTCACCTAGACAGGCGCTCATCATGAGACTTGCTACACGTATGCACTGAGCACTGGTTAAAGAGTATGGGACGGTCCCAAAACAAGATGCTGGCCGAGTACATTTCCAGAGCCAGAACTCAACCAGATGTGCTCCAGTCTGGCCACATTATTTAAACCCGCAAGCAATGGAGAACTTGGTGATGTGTCCTTATGTAATGTAACTGGTGCTCGTGTAAAATGATTCAATACCTTCAGGTCGAGTCGAGAAAATAAATAACTGCAAAAAAACAAAAAGCATTGCAGGGGTAGCCTCCTGTTAATCAAATTTGCTTTACTCTCTTAAATGTGTCTTCAGGGGAGGGGTGTTCGTTATAAGTCTTTTAGTAATATGCACCGTCATTCCCTTGCAAGTCACTCCAGGAGGCCCTCCTTGCAAGCATTCCCCATTTCATTTAGGGGTGTTATTGTCATATTTGGCAATCTCAATCAGTTCGAGTTCGACATGCACTGGCAGAAAAACACATACACTGTCACTTTTGCCTTCTACTAAACTGCAAATCTCCAATCTGTTTTTGACTGTGTACGGCACGATTTAAATATATTCGAACAACAGAATTATTGTTTTCCACAAAATCGTAAATTATATTTCATCAAGCATTTAAATTGCATTTATATTTAGCTACAAATGAGGAGTCAAACGATGGTTGGGGAAACAAGTGAGCTGCACATTCTTAGAACCTCACTTTGCCTCCACCTTGAGCTGAGCTCAGAATCCAACTCAAGGGGGTGGGACAACTGTCACACCTGGCAAACTCAAAAATGTTGCTCTTTCTTGATTTTTTGCTTTCATCGCCAACAAAATTACATCACCCTCCTACTTCCTTGGGCATCTTCACAACTAAAAAGATATGTTGGAAACCGGAGTCCTTTGCCAGACCTGTTCTTCTGTCTGTTCATGGTTGCTAATTCAGGAAAAGGGATGGCAGCCAGGTGCAGACTCTTCACACTTCACTGCCCTCATGTTTTGGAGACTTGGAATCAGCAGCACAATATTTGTTGTGAGAACCATCACCTTACTCCAAGGCTGTGTCAGCACAGAAGACAGAAAAACATATTTGAAAGGAACCACCTAAAACAGTTCCAGAACCTTAGGCAGTGGATCAGAATGCCCAGTCTGGAAAATGACAAAAAAAGTGGGACCTAAAGCACCCCAAATTGTTCCAGTTCCAAGGAAGGGAGTGCTCCCCAGGGTACTCTAATGTGACAGACTGTCCAGGAGCCAAAACCAAGACATCATGCAGCTCTGAGGTACACCCCAAAGATGCGGACTACTATTAGGAAACCAACTTGCACCGACTAAGACGTGAAAGGACTAGTGATGCAGCTGCTCACAGTTGAACATACTGAAGAGTTTCACCATCACTGATGTAGTAGGGAGTCTTCCCTCATTACTCAGAGGCCGCAACTGTCCAGGACAAAGCATCCAAGCAATCAGGCTAGATACACTGTATACCTCATGTTGCTCCTGCAAGGGCTGTGGCCGCTCCTGCAGTTCCACTTCACTTCAGGGGATGCTTGCCGCCACAAAACAGGCACGCACAACAAACCGGTGTGTCTGTAGCTGCATACCTTGACAGAACGAGACTGAGAAAGTATCTTGAACTTTAAAGACCCAGCCTACTGTTAGATTTACTGATTTACCAATGAGAACTCTCTGAGCGCACAATCACACTAGCTGGCCTCCAGGTCAATACAGCATGGCGGTGCTTCCTGAACCTGCTCCCTGTGGTGTTATTGCCTATACCTACCTACCCCCTTGAGATTACCATACCTTGGAGAGCCTTAAAGGAATAGGATGGTAGCACTAGAGGTGGTATGGTGCCTTGCGGAAACCCATAGTCAGCAATAGTGAACAATGCATTGATCCCCAATAATGGTCTAGTATTTCGTTGGACAGGACAGTAAATTATTGTTTCTGTTGGTTGAGTGTTGGGTTTTAATTATTTTCCCCCACTACTTCACTGAGAAGCCACTGGTTGCTCTCTCTCGCTACCCTGAGAGTCTCATATGTAATGGATCTACTTGACCTAGTTTGCAAACCTGCAACTGGATGGACTCTAGGACACCAGAGGCAAATGACCCCGAACACCACAGCTGTAGCCCAGTAATCCCGGACTGCACTGTGGCCATGAAATGGGGTCTAACACCTTCAGAAGTATGCTTGTTGCCCAGAGGATAGCAAGCTTAATGCTAAGGACAATCCCCCGATAAGGTACATCATTGGAGTACCTTTCCTTTCTTTGTTCAGTGAATCCAACATAGAGTTAAACATCCTCCTGGTGTTCCGTAGTCTTGTATATGTAGAAACTAGGTGTTTGCTCTAGATCCAACCGGTGTAGCCTCTCCTCCTGAGAAGAACACAGGGAGGATGTTGGATTGCATCACATGAAAAGTGGACACTGTCTTTGGCAGAAAAGACACTCGAGTCAAAAATTACGTGCCAGCAAACAAGGCTTAAAAGAAGGCTGAATAGAGAATGCCTGTAATTCACTGACGCGACGCAAGAAGAGAAGACAATCCAAAAAATTGTTTCAGGGTCAAAAGTCTCAAGGTGCAACTGTGCAATAGGCTCAAATGCACACACATCAAAAAGGTAAGGACCAAATAAAGAGTCCACTTCGAATGAAAGGAGTTTGGGGAGACGTATATGAAAGGCTATTAAGAAACGCATCACAACCAGAGACTTTAATAAAGCGGGGTAATCAGGCAAACAAAGGAAAGTCAAAAGGGCCTATAAATAACCCTTAACTGTAATCCCAGTACAACCATAACAGCCTAAAGATAAAACAAACAAAATAAATACTCAGATTCGTAAAGCAAGGTTTATCACCCGGGAGGGTATCCAGCTAAAGACCCTAAGCACGAGGAGATTAAGTAATTTTGCCCAGAATCACAGGATGTGGAGCCGATACAGAGACTCAAACCTAAATCGCCAGCTCTGAAGTCAGCAGTTCTGGCTGTTACACCACATCCAGAACCTCGAACAGTTTGACTTGAAGAAGGTCGAACGGTCTGTCTTCACACCAGTCGGAAAATGTAGACCAGCGACCAGAATGAACAGACTACATGGGAGGGCAGTGAGCTGCTACCTCTAAAGGGAGTTGGAAGCCACTCACTTGCTTCCATTGAATCTCCACACAAGGATGTGTAGCTTTTGAAGGTTCCAGTGCAGGATTCTCCCCTGCTGCAAAGACTGCAGATTCTCCCGCTGAAGCAGCAGAAACGAGTGGCACATACAAGGTTCCCACAGGTTGGGGTACCAAAGCCTTTGAGCCCAATCTGGAGATATCAATATGATCTGAGACAATTCTGTGCCGACCTTCTGGACCCATGGGATCTGCAGCAGAGGCAGGAATGCATAAAGGAGGGCAGGGTCCCATTGAAAGAGGAATGAGTCTCCTAGATCACATTGAGAAGCAAAGTCCAGGGAATCAAAGGCTGTCCTTGCATGTTCTCTGCAGTAGCAAACAGATAAACTGAGGACAAGACCCACAATGCCCTGAACCATCTCAGCAAATAAGCACCACTCATTGTCTACAATGTGGCATCGGAGTTTGTATATCCTGATGTTCCGAGATCCCACCAGGTGACTAGCTATCAATGATACCTGTGCCGGCCCAGCCACCCCTATACCCTCAGAGCTTGCAAAAAGATGGTGTCTGACCCCACTCAGCCCTGCTTGTTTCAATACCACATGGTGGTTTGTGTTGAACTGGAATGACCAACCCTTGATGGTAGGCCAGGCAAATGGCACAGTACTCCAGAAGGTTGAACTGGTGGCACCGCGACACTGGAGAAGAGAGGCTTCTGATCACCACATTATTTAGGTTACCTACCTAGTCATGAGAAAATGTGTGCCACGTGTGTGAGTTCTGGATGGAGCAAACAGAACGGCCGGTTGCACATCAGGCTGCATCTGCGATCGACCTCTGCAGGTCTTGGGCTGCCACTTCTGATATGCAAATGGTGTCTGAAAGACACCACCAATGTTGGGGCTGGTCAAGATTCCATTGCCAAGCTCATTGTGTCAACAAGTATGAGGCACCAGAAGCATGCACAAGGTCTGGAGGCCAAGAAGCCTCAGAATCATCCAAGGCAGGAACAAAAAAACAAGCCTGGAATGTTTGGATCATTACATGAATACACCGGACTCACTGAGAAAACAGAAAGGTTGTCAAAGTCATAGAGCCCAGAATGGCCTCTAGAAAGGGAATATTCTGCACACACTGAAGATGGGATTTCAGCTCACTTGATGGAGAATCCCCAGGGTGGCAGCAATGAAACAGTCATCTTCAAGTAGTCTGGGGCTGTCTGAAGTGAACTTGCCTTTAGCATGAATGTAGGACAAAACTGGCAACAGAAAAAATTATTTTGCCAAGACCATTTAACTTTTTGGACTCTCTAGCTCGAGGAGCAGTGGGGAAAGTATTGGTATTCAACTTGCTTTACAGATGCTCCAGAGTTGGATCCTCCATTAGGAAATATGGGTCCCTTAGGAGTAGACCTGTGGTGCTAAGCAACTGGGCAGTTCACATCTGATGCTTAACCCTGTTTCGACCAAGTAGCCATGGGGGCCTCATCCAGGGCTTCCTTAAGTGGTATTAATTGCTCTATAGTTGATGGCCAAAGCACCAAAACTTAAGTTAGTAAGTTCACCTCGGTTTCAACCGTCAGCAACTCTAAATCCTAGACTTCCGCGACCCTGTAGACAACCACTGCAAAGGATATCCTGAGCCCAACTCAGTTTCAGTGTCTAAATGTGTCTAAACAACTAGTTTTTTTTAGCTCGTTAGTAGAAGCCAGAACCAATATGAGAGAGGAGTCAATCGTCTGCCTCTCATCATCTTCATTCTATGAATCAGCCGCTGAACTGCATTGGAGTCCGAACTGAGAACTGCTTCCAACCTTTTCTAGTATTGCTGCAGAGCCAAGGAAACAATAGAGGAATCATTGAAAGATCAAGCCATTGCTTGATTAATTGACTGAAGAATCAGCAGTTTTACAAAGAAAATAAAGTGGAAGGAGTAAAGGCAACATTGAATGATTAAAAAAATGTGATATCAATTTGGCTCATCACCATGGTCAGTCTCACTCTCTAGAATAGAGATAAGTGTCAGGGAAGGGGACCGGTGGAGGAGGGAGAGAGTTGCCAAGTGGAAATTTGCATCGGTTCACTACAACACATTTGTTTATGAACGATGGCATGTTTTGTACTAAGTTAAAATTCAATAAAATACTAGAGAAGATAGAAAAAGATATAGCTTGTACTTTAGTTATATATTAGTGTGAAAAGCCGAGATCTTGCAGAAGTCTGCTCCAGGTTCGATATCGGAATTGGGATGAAATCTGAGACAGGTGTCTCTAGAGCAAAGGTTGGTATAAAGGGGGAAACTAGCAGTGGGGCATGCGTCAAAGTGCTATGGCACAGCCTGGTGCCAGCTGAGGCCGACGGGCCAGTTCATACCAGATATCTAACTGGAGGCTATGGCTTTGTGTGACCCAAAGGTACATAGAGGGATCTGGAACTGTAGCATTGCCCCCTGGTGGTCTTGATCTGCTTCAGTTGATGGCGGCCTTGGAAATTTGTAGCCATTATCTCCATTTCTGGAATTAAGGCTTAGTCCGATGACTGAGTTGAAGTCTGAGTGCCGACACCTCCTGAAATGGGAATGGCAGTGGTGCCCTATGTGGTCTTCTTATGCTTTCTGCCATCATATCATTTAGCTTTTTCTTGAACTTACCCAAGGATCAGGCTTGTAACTTCGAATGGGACCAGCCCCGGTTCTTATGGACAGCAAACTAAAAATGTTGGCTTCACACTCTGATGGCTTTCTGATGCATCAGGGAGTATTTGTTACAGGTCTTTGTATCGTGTATGGGGCCAAGTCACCAAAGGCAGCCATTGTGAGTGTTTATGACTGACATCTGTTTCCTACAGGCATGGCATGCCTTAAGCCATGTAGTTTTAGGTGGCAAGACACCCCTTTTGCACACTATCAAGTAAATAGTTTGACAAAATCTGTAAAAGACACCTATAAAGTTGGGAGCCAAGCTCTGGTTTAATTTCAAAGGGCATGGTAACATAGGAACTGACGCCATTTAGCAGGAGTGGGCCTACTTGCGACTCCATGTCATTGCTGAGGAGGCATGAGACAGCAGTGGCAGGAAAAGTTTCCAAATCCATTCTGGTTCTTGGGAAGGATTGAAAAGGTTAGGAATCTGCAGCTATCCATCAGAAACAACAATTCATAAATGAGCGAACTCAGTGATCACCTTTATTATATTTCCACTTGCCTAACTACAGAGGCAGTGAGTCATTAAACATTAGCTAATAGAATAAATCATGAGACTGAAGAGTAAAATATGTGACCAGAACATATTTTAATATGTCAAATTTCTATCCAACGGGTTTTGGGCAGTTTAAAAATGATCTATTGTTCTGCAGAATTGTCTTCATTACTTGAGAACAATCCTAACACATCATATGTCGGACCTTTTATTGAACTAACTACAAATTAAAATGCAATTGTATAATTTCTAAAATACGCTACAACAGCCTTCATACATGGTTTTGCATATAGTCAAGTACAATAGAGCCAACAGCACACTTGCTTACTAAGATGGTCTCAAAATCACCCACGTAACAACACTGATGCATTGTTTTTTTTCAATAATGAATTTGATAACACAGGTCAGGAGAAACAATATGGTGCAGGAGCAGCCCTGCAACCTTTGAAACCTAGAGCTTCTTGAGATTAGTTAAAGCTAGTTTTATGGAGTATCTGATTGTGCTGCAGGTGGAAAAGACTTTCTCTCATTAATACCAAATCCCAGTCAATCCTGGACTGTGTAAAATATATGCAAGTAGTTCAGCCCAATACTTAACTAATGTTAAAACGTTACCTGAAAGTTCTGGCCTCATAATTAAGGTACAGAACAATCTTGGCATCCAAATCTAGACCCCCTACCTGAAATCCTACAAATTACTGCAGTTCGATCACATTCACGTTAAATGTAAGTGAGTTCCAGAGACCCTTCCGCTTCCACCGAGATGGTTTACTTCCTGCATGATAACAGTCATCATGCTTGGTCTGGAATCATGGGAGTTGTTGCATGAAACCAGAATAAGTTGCAGTATGCAGGAAATAAAGAGGCTTGCCCTGTTACTGGTCACCTCTTATAAATGACACCTGCATGCAACGAGGTAAGATTAAAACACATTGGCTAACAGCAAGATGCATCAGCACTAAAAGCATATATGTTAACTAGGCGTAGCACCTGCTAGGGGTATGCAGTGCTGTATACATTATTCAAACAGAGGAGCTCCTTACTCTGTGCTTTGGCCCAAGAATGGGGTAGGAAAGTGCTATACAAACACCAACACAAAAAACTCAATACACCTTGGAGTACTGATTTCACAGGCCATGGAGCCATCAACAGAGACAGTAAGCATGACTCCAACTTAACATCATTTCAGCTCCTTGTTCTTTTCGACTCTCTGTGGCAAATAAAAGGCTAGTAGGGGTCGAATGGCAATACAAGAGGTCTTCAGGTTGGAAAACGGTGGATGATGTCCCTTCCCTTATCTCTGGCATTTTGATGAATTAACGTCCATTGCGTAGAGGGGTTTACTAAATGAAAACTCTGCAGTAGTATGTCGAAGTTAACCCCCGCCCTTCATTCATGAAGACCATGGACATAACTATTAGGCAGTGCTTAATTTGAGCCAGTGGTTGCCGGTGCTCGGCACCAGCACTTATTTGTCAGCACCAGGGCCTGTGACAGTCTGCCACAAGGTGGCGCTGTCTGGTTAATTTAAAGATGACCACAACAACAGTTAATTATTAACTCGGTATACATTAAAAATTAGTATTACCTGCCATCCAAGTCATTCTTATAGCTTTGGGGGCTTGAAATAGTCCGATCTGTCACACTTGTAGGAGTGTGAATGTTAGTACTTGTGTTGTTACTATCACTGGGGGCGTTGGCAGGGGCAACCTGTGGTACAAGGTGCAGTGGCCTCCTAAAGAGAGCCCTGGCACTTATACTTTTTTTTTAAATAAGCACTTCTATCAGGGCTTGTACACAATACAATTTACAAGTTCTTTGCAAAAACAATACAAACTCCTTGCCATGTATGCATGATATGCGAGAAGAGAACAACTCTCAATTGTCTGCTTTTGATGATAGTCATGCTGACACGTTTTTTGCTCCATCAAACCCTGCAGTGCAATCAGATGAATTTGCTTTTAATAAATTACCATCTTTGCATACATCAGTCAAACCAACAGGACTAAACACCAGCAAACAAGATGCATTATTAATCAAATTGTCACAACCTATTTAGTTAGCTCTTGTTCATACGTGGTACACTTCCTGATGTATCAGGCAAAAGGATCAAATTCAAGATGTGAAATTAAAAAAAGGGAAAACAATGAACTGGATGTAGCACAATGTAGCAAGCTCCTGAAATTCACGGCACAAAGGTAATGTTCTGAAAAGGTAATGGGAACTCAGTTTGTAAAAAAAAATTCAAGCCAAGGTGTGTCTCCCTACACGCTGCCCAGAAAGTTTTGCAGAAAGACAACAGCTTCCTCTCCAGAGGAGGAAGGAAGGAAGAAAGAAGAGGTTTCAGTTTTTATTGTGCCACATTTGCACGGCCTAAATCTCGACTATTGCCTGCAGGGGACCGCTGCAGGGAAATGAGATTGTTCGAGCAATCCTCTGCCTTGACACGGCTGCCCATTAGGCTGAAATGTTAGATGGGAAACTGCAGTTGGACACCGCCGGCAGACAGGACAGGGAAAAAGTAATTTGGCTGAAAATAGTTCACTCAAAAACACGAATTTGATTCAGTGCGAGTTGCATGAAGGCCAATAAGAAATCAATTTAATACAAAAAAAAGATATGATCGTTTGTTATTCTCTACCAGAGAAAGAAACAATGGCGCCAAAACCCGAATACTACCCAGCCTCCTCCCCCCCATTCCTCCACGCGTGTTTACAGCCTGTATCTTAGATTTATAGGTGAGCACCATATATCTGCAAAGGTTATGATATGCAAGCCCTCCCCTCCCGAAATAGAATGACGTCCCTAGTGGTCACTTCATCAAATGATTAATTTGCACTATTTTAATTCTGATTATTAAGTCGGTTTGTCTGCATTTTTATGAGCTTGTTGAGTAGAGCACATGCCCTCGAGTTGTGATTCATACGAACAATAATATCAGGCAGAACATTAGGCTAAGGACATGGCAAACACCTCGGCTGCTCTGCCCGGCTAATTCCTAACTGCGGCACTTGGAAACGTAAATGAGAAACCTTAAAGTCTTGCTAACTATCAACTCCAAGTATGTTTTTTGACATTGTGCTGCCAGTGTAGCAATACCATATTCTATTGTATTGTAATTGCATTTATATAGCGCTTACTTCCCCTGGGAAGGCGTCAAAGCGCTTTATCATACCACAAAGTTTAGCTGCACTCACCACTATTCATAATATTGGGAATTTGCTACACCACGTCATCACAAGTCCCAATGTCAGCGAATCAGAACAGTTATACCATTTACACCTATTCATTTCAAAACCACAGTTAACAAGACAATTTATGTGTAGTGTCAACAAACACCTCAACTGGATCACATCGTTGTCCAAACATTTGACATATTTTTAGGTTTCACCTACAAGACGGCTTCCGCTGTCCGGTTGCAGAAGACTTCTTGCT